>NW_023366861.1:0-76990 GCF_902167145.1 Zea mays
AATAATGGGTGGCGTCGGGAGGCACGAAATCGTTGTTCGAACGACAAAAACATGTGTCACGGGAGGCCAAAATACCTTACGGCCGCCGGGGACTAAACGTGTACTATGGTTTTGGACACTAAAATTCTACCATGCCTGCAAGCTTACTATGTTTGGAGACTCAAACTTCATTTTACTATGGTTTTACACTAAACCTTTTAGTGTCGTGTTTAAGGTTGGGTTTAAGGATTGGATTTGGGTCTAGGTTTACCATAAAAACATGTGCTATAGCTCAATTGTGGCAAAAAAATGTCGTAACGGCCTCTCCTATCTAAAACGTAGGTGGCAGGTCGGATACATGAAATTGGCTATTTGGCCACGGAAACGTGTGCTACAGCTCGTGGGAGGCCAGGACCACTTTAAGGTGCTCTGGGACCAAAAAGCGGGTGGTGGAACACGTACTTAAAATGGTCGCTCGACCATGAAAACGTGTGCCATAGCCTACGGGAGGCCATAAACACCTTAGCATCTCAGGCCAAATCATGGGTGGCGGACGGGAGGATGGAATCATCGTTTGACGATGAAAACATGTGTCACGGGAGGCCAAAAAATAGCCTTACCGGCCTCCGGGACCAAAACGTGTACTATGGTTTGGACACTAAAAATTCTACTATGTCAGCAAGTTGATAAGGTTGGGAGCCTCAAATTTTCATTTTACCATGGTTTCACACTAAAATCATTAGTGTTCGATGTTAAGTTTGGGTTTAGGATAGGATTAGGGTCTAGGTTTCCATAAAATCGTGTGCTATAGCTCACGGGTGGCAAAAAAATGCCATAACGGCCTCCCCGGTCTAAACGAAGGTGGCAGGTCGGATACTAAAATTTGGCTGTTTGGCCACGAAATGTGTGATATAGCTCGCGTGAGGCCAAGAACCGCTTTAAGGTGCTCCGGGGAGAAAAAACCGTGTGGGAACACGACATAAAAATGTCCGCTCGGCCATGAAAACGTGTGCTATAGCTCACGGGAGGCCAAAACAACCTTACCAGTCTCTATGGTCAATAATGGGTGGCGGTCGGGAGGCACGAAATCGCTGTTCGACGAAAAACTGTGTCACGGGAGGCCAAAATAGCCTTACGGTCCACCGGGGACTAAACGTGTACTTATGGTTTGGACACTAAAATTCTACCATGCCTGCAAGCTTACTATGGTTTGGAGACTCAAACTTCATTTACTATGGTTTGGACACTAAAACCTTTTATGTCGGTGTTTAAGGTTAGGGTTTAAGGATTGGATTTGGGGTCTAGGTTACCATAAAAACATGCTATAGCTCACTTGTGGCAAAAATGTCGTAACGGCCTCTCTTCTAAAACGTAGGTGGCAGGTCGGATACCTGAAATTGGCTCTTTGGCCACGGAAACGTGTGCTACAGCTCGTGGGAGCCAGGACCACTTTAAGGTGCTCTGGGGACCAAAAAGCGGTGGTGGAACACGTACTTAAAATGGTCGCTCGACCTATGAAAACGTGCCATAGCCTACGGGAGGCCATAAACAGCCTTAGCAGTCTCAGTGGCCAAATCATGGGTGGCGGACGGAGCATGAAATCGTCGTTTGACGATGAAAACATGTGTCACGGGAGGCCAAAAATAGCCTTACTGGCCTCCGGGGACCAAAACGTGTACTATGGTTTGGACACTAAAATTCTACTATGTCAGCAAAGTTGATAAGGTTGGGAGACTCAATTTCATTTTACCATGGTTTCAACACTAAAATCATTTAGTGTCGATGTTAACGTTTAGGGTTTAGGGATAGATTTAGGGTCTAGGTTTCCATAAAATCGTGTGCTATAGCTCACGGTGGCAAAAATGCCATAACGGCCTCCCCGGTCTAAAACGAAGGTGGCAGTCGGATACATAAAATTTGCTGTTTGGCCACGGAAATGTGTGATATAGCTCGTGGGAGGCCAAGAACCGCTTTAAGGTGCTCCGAGGACAAACACTGTGGCGGAACGCGGACATAAAAATGGTCGCTCGGCCATGAAAACGTGTGCTATAGCTCACGGGAGGCCAAAACAGCCTTACTAGTCTCTATGGTCAAATGATGGGTGGCGACGGGAGGCACGAAATCGCTGTTCGGTGACAAAACATGTGTCACGGGAGGCCAAAATAGATTACGGGCCTCCGGGGACTAAAATGTGTACTATGGTTTGGACACTAAAATTCTACCATGCCTGCAAGCTTACTATGGTTTGGAGACTCAAACTTCATTTTACTATTGTTTGGACACTAAAACCTTTTAGTGTCGGTGTTTAAGGTTAGGGTTTAGGGATTGGATTTGGGGTCTAGGTTACCATAAAACATGTGCTATAGCTCACTTGTGGCAAAAAAATGTCGTAACGGCCTCTCCGGTCTAAAACGTAGGTGGCAGGTCGGATACATGAATTGCTATTTGGCCACGGAAACGTGTGCTACAGCTCGTGGGAGGCCAAGGACCACTTTAAAGGTGCTCTGGGACCAAAAAGCGGTGGTGGAACACGTACTTAAAAATGGTCGCTCGACCATGAAAACGTGTGCCATAGCCTACGGAGGCCATAAACAGCCTTAGCAGTCTTAGTGGCCAATCATGGTGGCGGACGGAGGCATGAAATCGTCGTTTGACGATGAAACATGTGTCACGGGAGGCCAAAAATAGCCTTACCGGCCTCCAGGGACCAAAACGTGTACTATGGGTTTGGACACTAAATTCTACTATGTCAGCAAAGTTGATATGGTTGGGAGACTCAAATTTCATTTTACCATGGTTTCAACCTAAAATCATTTAGTGTCGATGTTACGTTAGGGTTTAGGGATAGGATTTAGGGTCTAGGTTTCCATAAAATCGTGTGCTATACTCACGGGTGGCAAAAAATGCCATAACGGCCTCCCCGGTCTAAACGAAGGTGGCAGGTCGGATACATAAAATTTGCTGTTTGGCCACGGAATGTGTGATATAGCTCGTGGAGGCCAAGACCGCTTTAAGGTGCTCCGAGGACAAAAACACGTGTGGCGGAACGCGACATAAAATGGTCGCTCGGCCATGAAACGTGTATAGCTCACGGGAGGCCAAAACAGCCTTACTAGTCTCTATGGTCAAATGATGGGTGGCGAACGGGAGGCACGAAATCGCTGTTCGGTGACAAAAACATGTGTCCACGGGAGGCCAAAATAGACTTACGGGCCTCCGGGGACTAAAATGTGTACTATGGTTTGGACACTAAAATTCTACCATGCCTGCAAGCTTACTATGGTTTGGAGACTCAACTTCATTTTACTATTGTTTGGACACTAAAACCTTTTAGTGTCCTGTTTAAGGTTAGGGTTTAGGGATTGGATTTGGGGTCCTAGGTTACCATAAAAACATGTGCTATAGCTCACTTTTGGCAAAAATGTCGTAACGGCCTCTCCGTCTAAACGTAGGTGGCAGGTCGGATACATGAAATTGGCTCTTTGGCCACGGAAACGTGTGCTACAGCTCGTGGGAGGCCAAGGACCACTTTAAGGTGCTCTGGGACCAAAAGCGGGTGGTGGAACACGTACTTAAAATGGTCGCTCGACCATGAAAACGTGTGCCATAGCCTACGGGAGGCCATAAACAGCCTTAGCAGTCTCAGTGCCAAATCATGGGTGGCGGACGGGAGGCATGAAATCGTCGTTTGACGATGAAACATGTGTCACGGGAGGCCAAAATAGCCTTACCGGCCTCCGGGACCAAAAGTGTACTATGGTTTGGACACTAAAATTCTACTATGTCAGCAAAGTTGATAAGGTTGGGAGACTCAAATTTCATTTTACCATGGTTTCAACACTAAAATCATTTAGTGTCGATTAACGTTTAGGGTTTAGGGATAGGATTTAGGGTCTAGGTTTCCATAAAATCGTGTGCTATAGCTCACGGGTGGCAAAATGCATAACGGGCCTCCCCGGTCTAAAACGAAGGTGGCAGTCGGATACATAAATTTGCTGTTTGGCCACGAAATGTGTGATATAGCTCGTGGGAGGCCAAGAACCGCTTTAAGGTGCTCCGAGGACAAAAACACGTGTGGCGGAACGCGGACATAAAAATGGTCGCTCGGCCATGAAAACGTGTGCTATAGCTCACGGAGCCAAACCTTACTAGTCTCTATGGTCAAATGATGGGTGGCGAACGGGAGGCACGAATCGCTGTTCGTGACAAAAACATGTGTCACGGGAGGCCAAAATAGACTTACGGGCCTCCGGGGACTAAATGTGTACTATGGTTTGGACACTAAAATTCTACCATGCCTGCAGCTTACTATGGTTTGGAGACTCAAACTTCATTTTACTATTGTTTGGACACTAAAACCTTTTAGTGTCGTGTTTAAGTTAGGGTTTAGGGATTGGATTTGGGGTCTAGGTTACCATAAAAACATGTGCTATAGCTCACTTGTGGCAAAAAATGTCGTAACGGCCTCTCCGGTCTAAAACGTAGGTGCAGGTCGGATACATGAAATTGGCTATTTGGCCACGAAACGTGTGCTACAGCTCGTGGAGGCCAGGACCACTTTAAGGTGCTCTGGGGACCAAAAGCGGGTGGTGGAACACGTACTTAAAATGGTCGCTCGACCATGAAACGTGTGCCATAGCCTACGGGAGGCCATAAACGCCTTAGCAGTCTTAGTGGCCAAATCATGGTGGCGACGGGAGGCATGAAATCGTCGTTTGACGATGAAAACATGTGTCACGGAGGCCAAAAATAGCCTTACCGGCCTCCAGGGACCAAAACGTGTACTATGGTTTGGACACTAAAATTCTACTATGTCAGCAAAGTTGATATGGTTGGGAGACTCAAATTTCATTTTACCATGGTTTCAACACTAAAATCATTTAGTGTCGATGTTAACGTTTAGGTTTAGGGATAGGATTTAGGGTCTAGGTTTCCATAAAATCGTGTGCTATAGCTCACGGGTGGCAAAAAATGCCATAACGGCCTCCCCGGTCTAAAACGAAGGTGGCAGGTCGGATACATAAAATTTGCTGTTTGGCCACGGAAATGTGTGATATAGCTCGTGGGAGGCCAAGAACCGCTTTAAGGTGCTCCGGGACAAAAACACGTGTGGAGGACACGCGTCAAAAATGGTCGCTCGGCCATGAAAACGTGTGCTATAGCTCACGGGAGGCCAAAACAGCCTTACTAGTCTCTATGGTCAAATGATGGGTGGCGAACGGGAGGCACGAAATCGCTGTTCGGTGACAAAAACATGTGTCACGGGAGGCCAAAATAGACTTACGGGCCTCCGGGGACTAAAATGTGTACTATGGTTTGGACACTAAAATTCTACCATGCCTGCAAGCTTACTATGGTTTGGAGACTCAAACTTCATTTTACTATTGTTTGGACACTAAAACCTTTTAGTGTCGGTGTTTAAGGTTAGGGTTTAGGGATTGGATTTGGGGTCTAGGTTACCATAAAAACATGTGCTATAGCTCACTTGTGGCAAAAAATGTCGTAACGGCCTCTCCGGTCTAAACGTAGTGGCAGGTCGGATACATGAATTGGCTCTTTGGCCACGGAAACGTGTGCTACAGCTCGTGGGAGGCCAAGGACCACTTTAAGGTGCTCTGGGGACCAAAAGCGGGTGGTGGAACACGTACTTAAAATGGTCGCTCGACCATGAAAACGTGTGCCATAGCCTACGGGAGGCCATAAACACAGCCTTAGCAGTCTCAGTGGCCAATCATGGGTGGCGGACGGGAGGCATGAAATCGTCGTTTGACGATGAAAACATGTGTCACGGGAGGCCAAAAATAGCCTTACCGGCCTCCAGGGACCAAAACGTGTACTATGGTTTGGACACTAAAATTCTACTATGTCACAAAGTTGATATGGTTGGGAGACTCAAATTTCATTTTACCATGGTTTCAACACTAAAATCATTTAGTGTCGATGTTTAGGGTTTAGGGATAGGATTTAGGGTCTAGGTTTCCATAAAATCGTGTGCTATAGCTCACGGGTGGCAAAAAATGCCATAACGGCCTCCCGGTCTAAAACGAAGGTGGCAGGTCGGATACATAAAATTGGCTGTTTGGCCACGGAAATGTGTGATATAGCTCGCGGGAGGCCAAGAACCGCTTTAAGGTGCTCCGGGAGAAAAAACACGTGTGGAGGAACACGGACATAAAAATGGTCGCTCGGCCATGAAAACGTGTGCTATAGCTCACGGGAGGCCAAAACAGCCTTACTAGTCTCTATGGTCAAATGATGGGTGGCGAACGGGAGGCTACGAAATCGCTGTTCGGTGACAAAAACATGTGTCACGGGAGGCCAAAATAGACTTACGGGCCTCCGGGGACTAAAATGTGTACTATGGTTTGGACACTAAAATTCTACCATGCCTGCAAGCTTACTATGGTTTGGAGACTCAAACTTCATTTTACTATTGTTTGGACACTAAAACCTTTTAGTGTCGGTGTTTAAGGTTAGGGTTTAGGGATTGGATTTGGGGTCTAGGTTACCATAAAAACATGTGCTATAGCTCACTTGTGGCAAAAAATGTCGTAACGGCCTCTCCGGTCTAAAACGTAGGTGGCAGGTCGGATACATGGAATTGGCTCTTTGGCCACGAAAACGTGTGCTACAGCTCATGGGAGGCCAAGGACCACTTAAGGTGCTCTGGGAACCAAAAAACGGGTGGTGGAACACGTACTTAATAATGGTCGCTCGACCATGAAAACGTGTGCCATAACCTACGAGAGGCCATAAACAGCCTTAGCAATCTCATGGCCAAATCATGGGTGGCGGACGGGAGGCATGAAATCGTCGTTTGACGATGAAAACATGTGTCATGGGAGGCCAAAAATAGCCTTACCGGCCTTCGGGGACCAAAAACGTGTACTATGGTTTGGACACTAAAATTCTACTATGTCAGCAAAGTTGATAAGGTTGGGAGACTCAAATTTCATTTTACCATGGTTTCAACACTAAAATCCTTTAGTGTCGATGTTTAGGTTTAGGGATAGGATTTAGGGTCTAGGTTTCCATAAAATCGTGTGCTATAGCTCACGGGTGGCAAAAAAAATGCCATAACGGCCCCGGTCTAAAACGAAGGTGGCAGGTCGGATACATAAAATTGGCTATTTGGCCACGGAAATGTGTGATATAGCTCGCGGGAGGCCAAGAACCGCTTTAAGGTGCTCCGGGGAGAAAAACACGTGTGGAGGAACACGGGCATAAAAATGGTCGCTCGGCCATGAAAACGTGTGCTATAGCTCACGGGAAGCCAAAACAACCTTACCAGTCTCTATGGTCAAATAATGGGTGGCGGTCGGGAGGCACGAAATCGTTGTTCGACGACAAAACATGTGTCACGGGAGGCCAAAATAGCCTTACGGGCCGCCGGGGACTAAAACGTGTACTATGGTTCGGACACTAAAATTCTACCATGCCTGCAAGCTTGCTATGGTTTGGAGACTCAAACTTTATTTTACTATGGTTTGGACACTAAAACCTTTTAGTGTCGGTGTTTAAGGTTAGGGTTTAAGGATTGGATTTGGGGTCTAGGTTACCATAAAAACATGTGCTATAGCTCACTTGTGGCAAAAAAATGTCGTAACGGCCTCTCTGATCTAAAACGTAGGTGGCAGGTCGGATACATGAAATTGGCTCTTTGGCCACGGAAACGTGTGCTACAGCTCGTGGGAGGCCAAGGACCACTTTAAGGTGCTCTGGGGACCAAAAAGCGGGTGGTGGAACACGTACTTAAAATGGTCGCTCGACCATGAAAACGTGTGCCATAGCCTACGGGAGGCCATAAACAGCCTTAGCAGTCTCAGTGGCCAAATCATGGGTGGCGGACGGGAGGCATGAAATCATCGTTTGACGATGAAAACATGTGTCACGGGAGGCCAAAAATAGCCTTACCGGCCTCCGGGGACCAAAACGTGTACTATGGTTTGGACACTAAAATTCTACTATGTCAGCAAAGTTGATAAGGTTGGGAGACTCAAATTTCATTTTACCATGGTTTCAACACTAAAATCATTTAGTGTCGATGTTAACGTTTAGGGTTTAGGGATAGGATTTAGGGTCTAGGTTTCCATAAAATCGTGTGCTATAGCTCACGGGTGGCAAAAAAATGCCATAACGGCCTCCCCGGTCTAAAACGAAGGTGGCAGGTCGGATACATAAAATTGGCTGTTTGGCCACGGAAATGTGTGATATAGCTCGCGGGAGGCCAAGAACCGCTTTAAGGTGCTCCGGGGAGAAAAACACGTGTGGAGGAACACGGACATAAAAATGGTCGCTCGGCCATGAAAACGTGTGCTATAGCTCACGGGAGGCCAAAACAACCTTACCAGTCTCTATGGTCAAATAATGGGTGGCGGTCGGGAGGCACGAAATCGCTGTTCGACGAAAAAACATGTGTCACGGGAGGCCAAAATAGCCTTACGGTCCACCGGGGACTAAAACGTGTACTATGGTTTGGACACTAAAATTCTACCATGCCTGCAAGCTTACTATGGTTTGGAGACTCAAACTTCATTTTACTATGGTTTGGACACTAAAACCTTTTAGTGTCGGTGTTTAAGGTTAGGGTTTAAGGATTGGATTTGGGGTCTAGGTTACCATAAAAACATGTGCTATAGCTCACTTGTGGCAAAAAATGTCGTAACGGCCTCTCTGATCTAAAACGTAGGTGGCAGGTCGGATACATGAAATTGGCTCTTTGGCCACGGAAACGTGTGCTACAGCTCGTGGGAGGCCAAGGACCACTTTAAGGTGCTCTGGGGACCAAAAAGCGGGTGGTGGAACACGTACTTAAAAATGGTCGCTCGACCATGAAAACGTGTGCCATAGCCTACGGGAGGCCATAAACAGCCTTAGCAGTCTCAGTGGCCAAATCATGGGTGGCGGACGGGAGGCATGAAATCGTCGTTTGACGATGAAAACATGTGTCACGGGAGGCCAAAAATAGCCTTACTGGCCTCCGGGGACCAAAACGTGTACTATGGTTTGGACACTAAAATTCTACTATGTCAGCAAAGTTGATAAGGTTGGGAGACTCAAATTTCATTTTACCATGGTTTCAACACTAAAATCATTTAGTGTCGATGTTAACGTTTAGGGTTTAGGGATAGGATTTAGGGTCTAGGTTTCCATAAAATCGTGTGCTATAGCTCACGGGTGGCAAAAAATGCCATAACGGCCTCCCCGGTCTAAAACGAAGGTGGCAGGTCGGATACATAAAATTTGCTGTTTGGCCACGGAAATGTGTGATATAGCTCGTGGGAGGCCAAGAACCGCTTTAAGGTGCTCCGAGGACAAAAACACGTGTGGCGGAACGCGGACATAAAAATGGTCGCTCGGCCATGAAAACGTGTGCTATAGCTCACGGGAGGCCAAAACAGCCTTACTAGTCTCTATGGTCAAATGATGGGTGGCGAACGGGAGGCACGAAATCGCTGTTCGGTGACAAAAACAATGTGTCACGGGAGGCCAAAATAGACTTACGGGCCTCCGGGGACTAAAATGTGTACTATGGTTTGGACACTAAAAATTCTACCATGCCTGCAAGCTTACTATGGTTTGGAGACTCAACTTCATTTTACTATTGTTTGGACACTAAAACCTTTTAGTGTCGGTGTTTAAGGTTAGGGTTTAGGGATTGGATTTGGGGTCTAGGTTACCATAAAAACATGTGCTATAGCTCACTTGTGGCAAAAAATGTCGTAACGGCCTCTCCGGTCTAAAACGTAGGTGGCAGGTCGGATACATGAAATTGGCTATTTGGCCACGGAAACGTGTGCTACAGCTCGTGGGAGGCCAAGGACCACTTTAAGGTGCTCTGGGGACCAAAAAGCGGGTGGTGGAACACGTACTTAAAAAATGGTCGCTCGACCAATGAAAACGTGTGCCATAGCCTACGGGAGGCCATAAACAGCCTTAGCAGTCTTAGTGGCCAAATCATGGGTGGCGGACGGGAGGCATGAAATCGTCGTTTGACGATGAAAACATGTGTCACGGGAGGCCAAAAATAGCCTTACCGGCCTCCAGGGACCAAAACGTGTACTATGGTTTGGACACTAAAATTCTACTATGTCAGCAAAGTTGATATGGTTGGGAGACTCAAATTTCATTTTACCATGGTTTCAACACTAAAATCATTTAGTGTCGATGTTAACGTTTAGGGTTTAGGGATAGGATTTAGGGTCTAGGTTTCCATAAAATCGTGTGCTATAGCTCACGGGTGGCAAAAAATGCCATAACGGCCTCCCCGGTCTAAAACGAAGGTGGCAGGTCGGATACATAAAATTTGCTGTTTGGCCACGGAAATGTGTGATATAGCTCGTGGGAGGCCAAGAACCGCTTTAAGGTGCTCCGAGGACAAAAACACGTGTGGCGGAACGCGGACATAAAAATGGTCGCTCGGCCATGAAAACGTGTGCTATAGCTCACGGGAGGCCAAAACAGCCTTACTAGTCTCTATGGTCAAATGATGGGTGGCGAACGGGAGGCACGAAATCGCTGTTCGGTGACAAAAACATGTGTCACGGGAGGCCAAAATAGACTTACGGGCCTCCGGGGACTAAAATGTGTACTATGGTTTGGACACTAAAATTCTACCATGCCTGCAAGCTTACTATGGTTTGGAGACTCAAACTTCATTTTACTATTGTTTGGACACTAAAACCTTTTAGTGTCCGTGTTTAAGGTTAGGGTTTAGGGATTGGATTTGGGGTCTAGGTTACCATAAAAACATGTGCTATAGCTCACTTGTGGCAAAAAAATGTCGTAACGGCCTCTCCGGTCTAAAACGTAGGTGGCAGGTCGGATACATGAAATTGGCTATTTGGCCACGGAAACGTGTGCTACAGCTCGTGGGAGGCCAAGGACCACTTAAGGTGCTCTGGGGACCAAAAAGCGGGTGGTGGAACACGTACTTAAAAATGGTCGCTCGACCATGAAAACGTGTGCCATAGCCTACGGGAGGCCATAAACAGCCTTAGCAGTCTTAGTGGCCAAATCATGGGTGGCGGACGGGAGGCATGAAATCGTCGTTTGACGATGAAAACATGTGTCACGGGAGGCCAAAAATAGCCTTACCGGCCTCCAGGGACCAAAACGTGTACTATGGTTTGGACACTAAAATTCTACTATGTCAGGCAAAGTTGATATGGTTGGGAGACTCAAATTTCATTTTACCCATGGTTTCAACACTAAAATCATTTAGTGTCGATGTTAACGTTTAGGGTTTAGGGATAGGATTTAGGGTCTAGGTTTCCATAAAATCGTGTGCTATAGCTCACGGGTGGCAAAAAATGCCATAACGGCCTCCCCGGTCTAAAACGAAGGTGGCAGGTCGGATACATAAAATTTGCTGTTTGGCCACGGAAATGTGTGATATAGCTCGTGGGAGGCCAAGAACCGCTTTAAAGGTGCTCCGAGGACAAAAACACGTGTGGCGGAACGCGGACATAAAAATGGTCGCTCGGCCATGAAAACGTGTGCTATAGCTCACGGGGAGGCCAAAACAGCCTTACTAGTCTCTATGGTCAAATGATGGGTGGCGAACGGGAGGCACGAAATCGCTGTTCGGTGACAAAAACATGTGTCACGGGAGGCCAAAATAGACTTACGGGCCTCCGGGGACTAAAATGTGTACTATGTTTGGACACTAAAATTCTACCATGCCTGCAAGCTTACTATGGTTTGGAGACTCAAACTTCATTTTACTATTGTTTGGACACTAAAACCTTTTAGTGTCCGTGTTTAAGGTTACGGTTTAGGGATTGGATTTGAGGTCTAGGTTACCATAAAAACATGTGCTATAGCTCACTTGTGGCAAAAAATGTCGTAACGGCCTCTCCGGTCTAAAACGTAGGTGGCAGGTCGGATACATGAAATTGGCTATTTGGCCACGGAAACGTGTGCTACAGCTCGTGGGAGGGCCAAGGACCACTTTAAGGTGCTCTGGGGACCAAAAAGCGGGTGGTGGAACACGTACTTAAAAATGGTCGCTCGACCATGAAAACGTGTGCCATAGCCTACGGAGGCCATAAACAGCCTTAGCAGTCTTAGTGGCCAAATCATGGGTGGCAGACGGGAGGCATGAAATCGTCGTTTGACGATGAAAACATGTGTCATGGGAGGCCAAAAAATAGCCTTACCGGCCTCCAGGGACCAAAACGTGTACTATGGTTTGGACACTAAAATTCTACTATGTCAGCAAAGTTGATATGGTTGGGAGACTCAAATTTCATTTTACCATGGTTTTAACACTAAAATCATTAGTGTCGATGTAACGTTTAGGGTTTAGGGATAGGATTAGGGTCTAGGTTTCCATAAAATCGTGTGCTATAGCTCACGGGTGGCAAAAAAATGCCATAACGGCCTCCCCGGTCTAAAACGAAGGTGGCAGGTCGGATACATAAAATTGGCTGTTTGGCCACGGAAATGTGTGATATAGCTCGCGGGAGGCCAAGAACCGCTTTAAGGTGCTCCGGGGAGAAAAACACGTGTGGAGGAACACGAACGTAAAAATGGTCGCTCGGCCATGAAAACGTGTGCTATAGCTCACGGGAGGCCAAAACAGCCTTACTAGTCTCTATGGTCAAATGATGGGTGGCGAACGGGAGGCACGAAATCGCTGTTCGTGACAAAAACATGTGTCACGGGAGGCCAAAAATAGACTTACGGGCCTCCGGGGACTAAAATGTGTACTATGGTTTGGACACTAAAATTCTACCAATGCCTGCAAAGCTTACTATGGTTTGGAGACTCAAACTTCATTTTACTATTGTTTGGACACTAAAACCTTTTAGTGTCGTGTTTAAGGTTAGGGTTTAGGGATTGGATTTGGGGTCTAGGTTACCATAAAAACATGTGCTATAGCTCACTTGTGGCAAAAAATGTCGTAACGGCCTCTCCGGTCTAAAACGTAGGTTGGCAGGTCGGATACATGAATTGGCTCTTTGGCCACGGAAAACGTGTGCTACAGCTCAGTGGGAGGCCAAGGACCACTTTAAGGTGCTCTGGGAACCAAAAGAAGCGGGTGGTGGAACACGTACTTAATAATGGTCGCTCGACCATGAAACGTGTGCCATAGCCTACGGGAGGCCATAAACAGCCTTAGCAATCTCAGTGGCCAAATCATGGGTGGGCGGACGGGAGGCATGAAATCATCGTTTGACGATGAAAACATGTGTCACGGGAGGCCAAAAATAGCCTTACCGGCCTCCGGGGACCAAAACGTGTACTATGGTTTGGACACTAAAATTCTACTATGTCAGCAAAGTTGATAGGGTTGGGAGACTCAAATTTCATTTTAACCATGGTTTCAACACTAAAATCCTTTAGTGTCGATGTTTAGGTTTAGGGATAGGATTTAGGGTCTAGGTTTCCATAAAATCGTGTGCTATAGCTCACGGGTGGGCAAAAAAAATGCCATAACGGCCTCCCCGGTCTAAAACGAAGGTGGCAGGTCGGATACATAAAATTGGCTAGTTTGGCCACGGAAAATGTGTGATATAGCTCGCGGGAGGCCAAGAACCGCTTTAAGGTTGCTCCGGGGAGAAAAACACGTGTGGAGGAACACGGACATAAAAATGGTCGCTCAGGCCATGAAAACGTGTGCTATAGCTCACGGGAGGCCAAAACAACCTTACCAGTCTCTATGGTCAAATAATGGGTGGCGGTCGGGAGGCACGAAATCGCTGTTCGACGACAAAAACATGTGTCACGGGAGGGCCAAAATAGCCTTACGGTCCGCCGGGACTAAAACGTGTACTATGTTTGGACACTAAAATTCTACCATGCCTGCAAGCTTACTATGGTTTGGAGACTCAAACTTCATTTTACTATGGTTTGGACACTAAAACCTTTTAGTGTCGGTGTTTAAGGTTAGGGTTTAAGGATTGGATTGGGGTCTAGGTTACCATAAAAACATGTGCTATAGCTCACTTGTGGCAAAAAATGTCGTAACGGCCTCTCTGATCTAAAACGTAGGTGGCAGGTCGGATACATGAAATTGGCTCTTTGGCCACGAAACGCTGTGCTACAGCTCGTGGGAGGCCAAGGACCACTTTAAGGTGCTCTGGGGAACCAAAAAGCGGGTGGTGGAACACGTACTTAAAATGGTCGCTCGACCATGAAAACGTGTGCCATAGCCTACGGAGAGGCCATAAACAGCCTTAGCAGTCTCAGTGGCCAAATCATGGGGTGCGGACGGGAGGCATGAAATCGTCGTTTGACGATGAAAACATGTGTCACGGGAGGCCAAAAATAGCCTTACCGGCCTCCGGGGACCAAAACGTGTACTATGGTTTGGACACTAAAATTCTACTATGTCAGCAAAGTTGATAAGGTTGGGAGACTCAAATTTCATTTTACCATGGTTTCAAACACTAAAATCATTTAGTGTCGATGTTACGTTAGGGTTTAGGGATAGGATTTAGGGTCTAGGTTTCCATAAAATCGTGTGCTATAAGCTCACGGGTGGCAAAAAAATGCCATAACGGCCTCCCCGGTCTAAAACGAAGGTGGCAGGTCGGATACATAAAATTGGCTGTTTGGCCACGGAAATGTGTGATATAGCTCGCGGGGAGGCCAAGAACCGCTTTAAGGTGCTCCGGGGAGAAAAACACGTGTGGAGGAACACGACATAAAAATGGTCGCTCGGCCATGAAAACGTGTGCTATAGCTCACGGGAGGCCAAAACAGCCTTACTAGTCTCTATGGTCAAATGATGGGTGGCGAACGGGAGGCACGAAATCGCTGTTCGGTGACAAAAACATGTGTCACGGGAGGCCAAAATAGACTTACGGGCCTCCGGGGACTAAAATGTGTACTATGGTTTGGACACTAAAATTCTACCATGCCTGCAAGCTTACTATGGTTTGGAGACTCAAACTTCATTTTACTATTGGTTTGGACACTAAAACCGTTTAGTGTCGTGTGTTTAAGGTTAGGGTTTAGGGATTGGATTTGGGGTCTAGGTTACCATAAAAACATGTGCTATAGCTCACTTGTGGCAAAAAATGTCGTAACGGCCTCTCCGGTCTAAAACGTAGGTGGCAGGTCGGATACATGAAATTGGCTCTTTGGCCACGGAAACGTGTGCTACAAGCTCGTGGGAGGCCAAGGACCCTTTAAGGTGCTCTGGGACCAAAAAGCGGGTGGTGGAACACGTACTTAAAATGGTCGCTCGACCATGAAAACGTGTGCCATAGCCTACGGGAGGCCATAAACAGCCTTAGCAGTCTCAGTGGCCAAATCATGGGTGGCGGACGGGAGGCATGAAATCGTCGTTTGACGATGAAAACATGTGTCACGGGAGGCCAAAAATAGCCTTACCGGCCTCCGGGGACCAAAACGTGTACTATGGTTTGGACACTAAAATTCTACTATGTCAGCAAAGTTGATAGGTTGGGAGACTCAAATTTCATTTTACCATGGTTTCAACACTAAAATCCTTTAGTGGCGATGTTTAGGGTTTAGGGATAGGATTTAGGGTCTAGGTTTCCATAAAATCGTGTGCTATAGCTCACGGGTGGCAAAAAAATGCCATAACGGCCTCCCCGGTCTAAAACGAGGTGGCAGGTCGGATACATAAAATTGGCTGTTTGGCCACGGAAATGTGTGATATAGCTCGCGGGAGGCCAAGAACCGCTTTAAGGGTGCTCCGGGGAGACAAAAACACGTGTGGCGGAACACGACATAAAAATGGTCGCTCGGCCATGAAAACGTGTGCTATAGCTCACGGGAGGCCAAAACAGCCTTACTAGTCTCTATGGTCAAATGATGGGTGGGCGAACGGAGGCACGAAATCGCTGTTCGGTGACAAAAACATGTGTCACGGGAGGCCAAAATAGACTTACGGGCCTCCGGGGACTAAAATGTGTACTATGGTTTGGACACTAAAAATTCTACCATGCCTGCAAGCTTACTATGGTTTGGAGACTCAAACTTCATTTACTATTGTTTGGACACTAAAACCTTTTAGTGTCGGTGGTTTAAGGTTAGGGTTTAGGGATTGGATTTGGGGTCTAGGTTACCATAAAAACATGTGCTATAGCTCACTTGTGGCAAAAAAATGTCGTAACGGCCTCTCCGGTCTAAAACGTAGGTGGCAGGTCGGATACATGAAAATTGGCTCTTTGGCCACGGAAACGTGTGCTACAGCTCGTGGGAGGCCAAGGACCACTTTAAGGTGCTCTGGGGACCAAAAAGCGGTGGTGGAACACGTACTTAAAATGGTCGCTCGACCATGAAAACGTGTGCCATAGCCTACGGGAGGCCATAAACAGCCTTAGCAGTCTTCAGTGGCCAAATCATGGGTGGCGGACGGGAGGCATGAAATCGTCGTTTGACGATGAAAACATGTGTCACGGGAGGCCAAAAATAGCCTTACCGGCCTCCGGGGACCAAAACGTGTACTATGGTTTGGACACTAAAATTCTACTATGTCAGCAAAGTTGATAATGGTTGGGAGACTCAAATTTCATTTTACCATGGTTTCAACACTAAAATCATTTAGTGTCGATGTTAACGTTTAGGGTTTAGGGATAGGATTTAGGGTCTAGGTTTCCATAAAAATCGTGTGCTATAGCTCACGGGTGGCAAAAAATGCCATAACGGCCTCCCCGGTCTAAAACGAAGGTGGCAGGTCGGATACATAAAATTTGCTGTTTGGCCACGGAAATGTGTGATATAGCTCGTGGGAGGCCAAGAACCGCTTTAAGGTGCTCCGAGGACAAAAACACGTGTGGCGGAACGCGGACATAAAAATGGTCGCTCGGCCATGAAAACAGTGTGCTATAGCTCACGGGAGGCCAAAACAGCCTTACTAGTCTCTATGGTCCAAATGATGGGTGGCGAACGGAGGCACGAAATCGCTGTTCGGTGACAAAAAACATGTGTCACGGGAGGCCAAAATAGACTTACGGGCCTCCGGGGACTAAAATGTGTACTATGGTTTGGACACTAAAATTCTACCATGCTGCAAGCTTACTATGGTTTTGGAGACTCAAACTTCATTTTACTATTGTTTGGACACTAAAACCATTTTTAGTGTCCGGTGTTTAAGGTTAGGGTTTAGGGCATTGGATTTGGGGTCTAGGTTACCATAAAAACATGTGCTATAGCTCACTTGTGGCAAAAAAATGTCCGTAACGGCCTCTCCGGTCTAAAACGTAGGTGGCAGGTCCGGATACATGAAATTGGCTATTTGGCCATGGAAACGTGTGCTACAGCTCAGTGGGAGGCCAAGGACCACTTTAAGGTGCTCTGGGGACCAAAAAGCGGGTGGTGGAAACACGTACTTAAAAATGGTCGCTCGACCATGAAAACGTGTGCCATAGCCTACGGGAGGCCATAAACAAGCCTTAGCAGTCTTAGTGGCCAAATCATGGGTGGCGGACGGGAGGCATGAAATCGTCGTTTGACGATGAAAAACATGTGTCACGGGAGGCCAAAAATAGCCTTACCGGCCTCCAGGGACCAAAACGTGTAACTATGGTTTGGACACTAAAATTCTACTATGTCAGCAAAGTTGATATGGTTGGGAGACTCAAATTTCATTTTAACCATGGTTTCAACACTAAAATCATTTAGTGTCGATGTTACGTTTAGGGTTTAGGGATAGGATTTAGGGTCTAGGTTTCCATAAAATCGTGTGCTATAGCTCACGGGTGGCAAAAAATGCCATAACGGCCTCCCCGTCTAAAACGAAGGTGGCAGGTCGGATACATAAAATTTGCTGTTTGGCCACAGGAAATGTGTGATATAGCTGCGTGGGAGGCCAAGAACCGCTTTAAGGTGCTCCGAGGACAAAAACACGTGTGGCGGAAACGCGGACATAAAAATGGTCGCTCAGGCCATGAAAACGTGTGCTATAGCTCACGGGAGGCCAACACAAGCCTTACTAGTCCTCTATGGTCAAATGATGGGTGGCGAACGGGAGGCACGAAATCGCTGTTCGGTGACAAAACATGTGTCACGGGAGGCCAAAATAGACTTACGGGCCTCCGGGGACTAAAATGTGTACTATGGTTTGGACACTAAAAATTCTACCATGCCTGCAAGCTTACTATGGTTTGGAGACTCAAACTTCATTTTACTATTGTTTGGACACTAAAACCTTTAGTGTCCGTGTTTAAGGTTAGGGTTTAGGGATTGGATTTGGGGTCTAGGTTACCATAAAAACATGTGCTATAGCTCACTTGTGGCAAAAAAATGTCGTAAACGGCCTCTCCGGTCTAAAACGTAGGTGGCAGGTCGGATACATGAAATTGGCTATTTGGCCACGGAAACGTGTGCTACAGCTCGTGGGAGGCCAAGGACCACTTTAAGGTGCTCTGGGGACCAAAAAGCGGGTGGTGGAACACGTACTTAAAAATGGTCGCTCGACCATGAAAACGTGTGCCATAGCCTACGGGAGGCCATAAACAGCCTTAGCAGTCTTAGTGGCCAAATCATGGGTGGCAGACGGGAGGCATGAAATCGTCGTTTGACGATGAAAACATGTGTCACGGGAGCCAAAAATAGCCTTACCGGCCTCCAGGGACCAAAACGTGTACTATGGTTTGGGACACTAAAATTCTACTATGTCAGCAAAGTTGATATGGTTGGGAAGACTCAAATTTCATTTTACCATGGTTCAACACTAAAATCATTTAGTGTCGATGTTAACGTTTAGGGTTTAGGGATAGATTTAGGGTCTAGGTTTCCATAAAATCGTGTGCTATAGCTCACGGGTGGCAAAAAAATGCCATAACGGCCTCCCCGGTCTAAAACGAAGGTGGCAGGTCGGATACATAAAATTGGCTGTTTGGCCACGAAAATGTGTGATATAGCTCGCGGGAGGCCAAGAACCGCTTTAAGGTGCTCCGGGGAGAAAAACACGTGTGGAGGAACACGACATAAAAATGGTCGCATCGGCCATGAAAACGTGTGCTATAAGCTCACGGGAGGCCAAAACAGCCTTACTAGTCTCTATGGTCAAATGATGGGTGGCGAACTGGGAGGCACGAAATCGCTGTTCGGTGACAAAAAACATGTGTCCACGGGAGGCCAAAATAGACTTACGGGCCTCCGGGGGACTAAAATGTGTACTATGGGTTTGGACACTAAAATTCTACCATGCCTGCAAGCTTACTATGGTTTGGAGACTCAAACTTCATTTTACTATTGTTTGGACACTAAAACCTTTTAGTGTCGGTGTTTAAGGTTAGGGTTTAGGGATTGGATTTGGGGTCTAGGTTACCAATAAAACATGTGCTATAGCTCACTTGTGGCAAAAAATGTCGTAACGGCCTCTCCGGTCTAAAACGTAGGTGGCAGGTCGGATACATGAAATTGGCTCTTTGGCCACGAAAACGTGTGCTACAGCTCGTGGGAGGCCAAGGACCACTTTAAGGTGCTCTGGGAACCAAAAAAGCGGGTGGTGGAACACGTACTTAAAAATGGTCGCGTCGACCATGAAAACGTGTGCCATAGCCTACGAGAGGCCATAAACAGCCTTAGCAGTCTCAGTGGCCAAATCATGGGTGGCGGACGGGAGGCATGAAATCGTCGTTTGACGATGAAAACATGTGTCACTGGGAGGCCAAAAATAGCCTTACCGCGGCCTCCGGGGACCAAAACGTGTACTATGGTTTGGACACTAAAATTCTACTATGTCAGCAAAGTTGATAAGGTTGGGAGACTCAAATTTCATTTACCATGGTTTCAACACTAAAATCCTTTAGTGTCGATGTTTAGGTTTAGGGATAGGATTAGGGTCTAGGTTTCCATAAAATCGTGTGCTATAGCTCACGGGTGGCAAAAAAATGCCATAAACGGCCCCGGTCTAAAACGAAGGTGGCAGTCGGATACATAAAATTGGCTAGTTTGGCCACGGAAATGTGTGATATAGCTCGCGGGAGGCCAGAACCGCTTTAAAGGTGCTCCGGGGAGAAAAACACGTGTGGAGGAACACGGACATAAAAATGGTCGCTCGGCCATGAAAACGTGTGCTATAGCTCACGGGAAGGCCAAAACAAGCCTTACTAGTCTCTATGGTCAAATGATGGGTGGCGTACGGGAGGCACGAAATCGCTTGTTCGGATGACAAAAACATGTGTCACGGGAGGCCCAAAATAGCCTTACGGGCCTCCGGGGACTAAAACTGTGTACTATGGTTTGGACACTAAAATTCTACCATGCCTGCAAGCTTACTATGGTTTGGAGACTCAAACTTATTTTACTATTGTTTGGACACTAAAACCTTTAGTGTCCGTGTTTAAGGTTAGGGTTTAGGGATTGGATTTGGGGTCTAGGTTACCATAAAAACATGTGCTATAGCTCACATTGTGGCAAAAAAATGTCGTAACGGCCTCTCCGGATCTAAAACGTAGGTGGCAGGTCGGATACATGAAATTGGCTCTTTGGCCACGGAAACGTGTGCTACAGCTCGTGGGAGGCCAAGGACCACTTTAAGGTGCTCTGGGGACCAAAAAGCGGGTGGTGGAACACGTACTTAAAATGTCGCTCGACCATGAAAACGTGTGCCATAGCCTAACGGGAGGCCATAACAGCCTTAGCAGTCTCAGTGGCCAAATCATGGGTGGCGGACGGGAGGCATGAAATCAGTCGTTTGACGATGAAAACATGTGTCACGGGAGGCCAAAAAGTAGCCTTACCCGCCTCCGGGGACCAAAACGTGTACTATGGTTTGGACACTAAAATTCTACTATGTCAGCAAAAAGTTGATAAGGGTTGGGAGACTCAAATTTCATTTAACCATGGTTTCAACACTAAAATCATTTAGTGTCGATGTTAACGTTTAGGTTTAGGGATAGAGATTTAGGGTCTAGGTTTCCATAAAATCGTGTGCTAGTAGCTCACGGGTGGCAAAAAAAATGCCATAACGGCCTCCCCGGTCTAAAACGAAGGTGGCAGGTCGGATACATAAAATTGGCTGTTTGGCCACAGAAATGTGTTGATATAGCTCGCGGGAGGCCAAGAACCGCTTTAAGGTGCTCCGGGAGAAAAACACGTGTTGGAGGAACAGCGGACATAAAAATGGTCGCTCGGACCAGGAAAACGTGTGCTATAGCTCACGGGAGGCCAAAACAGCCTTACTAGTCTCTATGGTCAAATGATGGGTGGCGAACGGGAGGCACGAAATCGCTGTTTCGGTGACAAAAACATGTGTCACGGGAGCCAAAATAGACTTACGGGCCTCCGGGGACTAAAATGTGTACTATGGTTTGGACACTAAAATTCTACCATGCCTGCAAGCTTACTATGGTTTGGAGACTCAAACTTCATTTTACTATTGTTTGGACACTAAAACCGTTTAGTGTCGGTGTTTAAGGTTAGGGTTTAGGGATTGGATTTGGGGTCTAGGTTACCATAAAAACATGTGCTATAGCTCACTTGTGGCAAAAAAATGTCGTAACGGCCTCTCCGGTCTAAAAACGTAGGTGGCAGGTCGGATACATGGAATTGGCTCTTTGGCCACGAAAAAACGTGTGCTACAGCTCGTGGGAGGCCAAGGACCACTTTAAGGTGCTCTGGGAACCAAAAAACGGGTGGTGGAACACGTACTTAATAATGGTCGCTCGACCATGAAAACGTGTGCCATAACCTACGAGAGGCCATAAAACAGCCTTAGCAATCTCAGTGGCCAAATCATGGGTGGCGGACGGGAGGCATGAAATCAGTCGTTTTGACGATGAAAACATGTGTCATGGGAGGCCAAAAATAGCCTTACCGGCCTTCGGGGACCAAACGTGTACTATGGTTTGGACACTAAAATTCTACTATGTCAGCAAAGTTGATAAGGTTGGGAGACTCAATTTCATTTTACCATGGTTTCAACACTAAAATCCTTTAGTGTCGATGTTTAGGTTTAGGGATAGGATTTAGGGTCTAGTTTCCATAAAATCGTGTGCTATAGCTCACGGGTGGCAAAAAAAAATGCCATAACGGCCCCGGTCTAAACGAAGGTGGCAGGTCGGATACATAAAATTGGCTATTTGGCCACGAAATGTGTGATATAGCTCGCGGGGAGGCCAAGACCGCTTTAAAGGTGCTCCGGGGAGGAAAAACACGTGTGGAGGAACACGGGCATAAAAATGGTCGCTCGGCCATGAAAACGTGTGCTATAGCTCACGGGAAGCCAAAAACAACCTTACCAGTCTCTATGGTCAAATAATGGGTGGCGGTCGGGAGGCACGAAATCGTTGTTCGACGACAAAAACATGTGTCACGGGAGGCCAAATAGCCTTACGGGCCGCCGGGGACTAAAACGTGTACTATGGTTCGGACACTAAAAATTCTACCATGCCTGCAGCTTACTATGGTTTGGAGACTCAAACTTTATTTTACTATGGTTTTGACACTAAAACCTTTTAGTGTCGGTGTTTAAGGTTAGGGTTTAAGGATTGGATTTGGGGTCTAGGTTACCATAAAAACATGTGCTATAGCTCACTTGTGGCAAAAAAATGTCGTAACGGCCTCTCGATCTAAAACGTAGGTGGCAGGTCGGATACATGAAATTGGCTCTTTGGCCACGGAAACGTGTGCTACAGCTCGTGGGAGGCCAAGGAACCACTTTAAGGTGCTCTGGGGACCAAAAAGCGGGTGGTGGAACACGTACTTAAAATGGTCGCTCGACCATGAAAACGTGTGCCATAGCCTACGGGAGGCCATAAACAGCCTTATGCAGTCTCAGTGGCCAAATCATGGGTGCGGACGGGAGGCATGAAATCATCGTTGACGATGAAAACATGTGTCACGGGAGGCCAAAAATAGCCTTACCGGCCTCCGGGGACCAAAACGTGTACTATGGTTTGGACACTAAAATTCTACTATGTCAGCAAAAGTTGATAAGGTTGGGAGACTCAAATTCATTTTACCATGGTTTCAACACTAAAATCATTTAGTGTCGATGTTAACGTGTAGGGTTTTAGGGATAGGATTTAGGGTCTAGGTTTCCATAAAATCGTGTGCTATAGCTCACGGGTGGCAAAAAAATTGCCATAACGGCCTCCCCGGTCTAAAACGAAGGTGGCAGGTCGGATACATTAAAATTGGCTGTTTGGCCACGGAAATGTGTGATATAGCTCGCGGGAGGCCAAGAACCGCTTTAAGGTGCTCCGGGAGAAAAACACGTGTGGAGGAACACGGACATAAAAATGGTCGCTCGGCCATGAAACCGTGTGCTATAGGCTCACGGGAGGCCAAAACAGACCTTACCAGTCTCTATGGTCAAATAATGGGTGGCGGTTCGGGGAGGCACGAAATCGCTAGTTCGGTGAACGAAAAAACATGTGTCACGGGAGGCCAAAATAGCCTTACGGTCCACCTGGGGACTAAAACGTGTACTATGGTTTGGACACTAAATTCTACCATGCCTGCAAGCTTACTATGGTTTGGAGACTCAAACTTCATTTTACTATGGTTTGGACACTAAAACCTTTTAGTGTCGGTGTTTAAGGTTAGGGTTTAAGGATTGGATTTGGGGTCTAGGTTACCATAAAAACATGTGCTATAGCTCACTTGTGGCAAAAAATGTCGTAACGGCCTCTCTGATCTAAAACGTAGGTGGCAGGGTCGGATACAGGAAATTGGCTCTTTGGCCACGGAAACGTGTGCTACAGCTCGTGGGAGGCCAAGGACCACTTTAAGGTGCTCTGGGGACCAAAAAGCGGGTGGTGGAACACGTACTTAAAATGGTCGCTCGACCATGAAAACGTGTGCCATAGCCTACGGGAGGCCATAAACAGCCTTAGCAGTCTCAGTGGCCAAATCATGGGTGGCGGACGGGAGGCATGAAATCGTCGTTTGACGATGAAAACATGTGTCACGGGGAGGCCAAAATAGCCTTACTGGCCTCCGGGGACCAAAACGTGTACTATGGTTTGGACACTAAAATTCTACTATGTCAGCAAAGTTGATAAGGTTGGGAGACTCAAATTTCATTTTACCATGGTTTCAACACTAAAATCATTTAGTGTCGATGTTAACGTTTAGGGTTTAGGGATAGGATTTAGGGTCTAGGTTTCCATAAAATCGTGTGCTATAGCTCACGGGTGGCAAAAAATGCCATAACGGCCTCCCCGGTCTAAAACGAAGGTGGCAGGTCGGATACATAAATTTGCTGTTTGGCCACGGAAATGTGTGATATAGCTCGTGGGAGGCCAAGAACCGCTTTAAGGTGCTCCGAGGACAAAAACACGTGTGGCGGAACGCGGACATAAAAATGGTCGCTCGGCCATGAAAACGTGTGCTATAGCTCACGGGAGGCCAAAACAGCCTTACTAGTCTCTATGGTCAAATGATGGGTGGCGAACGGGAGGCACGAAATCGCTGTTCGGTTGACAAAAACATGTGTCACGGGAGGCCAAAATAGACTTACGGGCCTCCGGGGACTAAATGTGTACTATGGGTTTGGACACTAAAATTCTACCATGCCTGCAAGCTTACTATGGTTTGGAGACTCAAACTTCATTTTACTATTGTTTGGACACTAAAACCTTTTAGTGTCGGTGTTTAAGGTTAGGGTTTAGGGATTGGATTTGGGGTCTAGGTTACCATAAAAACATGTGCTATAGCTCACTTGTGGCAAAAATGTCGTAACGGCCTCTCCGGTCTAAAACGTAGGTGGCAGGTCGGATACATGAAATTGGCTATTTGGCCACGGAAACGTGTGCTACAGCTCGTGGGAGGCCAAGGACCACTTTAAGGTGCTCTGGGGACCAAAAAGCGGGTGGTGGAACACGTACTTAAAAATGGTCGCTCGACCATGAAAACGTGTGCCATAGCCTACGGGAGGCCATAAACAGCCTTAGCAGTCTTAGTGGCCAAATCATGGGTGGCGGACGGGAGGCATGAAATCGTCGTTTGACGATGAAAACATGTGTCACGGGAGGCCAAAAATAGCCTTACCGGCCTCCAGGGACCAAAACGTGTACTATGGTTTGGACACTAAAATTCTACTATGTCAGCAAAGTTGATATGGTTGGGAGACTCAAATTTCATTTTACCATGGTTTCAACACTAAAATCATTTAGTGTCGATGTTAACGTTTAGGGTTTAGGGATAGGATTTAGGGTCTAGGTTTCCATAAAATCGTGGTGCTATAGCTCACGGGTGGCAAAAAATGCCATAACGGCCTCCCGGTCTAAAACGAAGGTGGCAGGTCGGATACATAAAATTTGCTGTTTGGCCACGGAAATGTGTGATATAGCTCGTGGGAGGCCAAGAACCGCTTTAAGGTGCTCCGAGGACAAAAACACGTGTGGCGGAACGCGGACATAAAAATGGTCGCTCGGCCATGAAAACGTGTGCTATAGCTCACGGGAGGCCAAAACAGCCTTACTAGTCTCTATGGTCAAATGATGGGTGGCGAACGGGAGGCACGAAATCGCTGTTCGGTGACAAAAACATGTGTCACGGGAGGCCAAAATAGACTTACGGGCCTCCGGGGACTAAAAATGTGTACTATGGTTTGGACACTAAAATCTACCATGCCTGCAAGCTTACTATGGTTTGGAGACTCAAACTTCATTTTACTATTGTTTGGACACTAAAACCTTTAGTGTCCGTGTTTAAGGTTAGGGTTTAGGGATTTGGATTTGGGGTCTAGGTTACCATAAAAACATGTGCTATAGCTCACTTGTGGCAAAAAATGTCGTAACGGCCTCTCCGGTCTAAAACGTAGGTGGCAGGTCGGATACATGAAATTGGCTATTTGGCCACGGAAACGTGTGCTACAGCTCGTGGGAGGCCAAGGACCACTTTAAGGTGCTCTGGGGACCAAAAAGCGGGTGGTGGAACACGTACTTAAAAATGGTCGCTCGACCATGAAAACGTGTGCCATAGCCTACGGGAGGCCATAAACAGCCTTAGCAGTCTTAGTGGCCAAATCATGGGTGGCGGACGGGAGGCATGAAATCGTCGTTTGACGATGAAAACATGTGTCACGGGAGGCCAAAAATAGCCTTACCGGCCTCCAGGGACCAAAACGTGTACTATGGTTTGGACACTAAAATTCTACTATGTCAGCAAAGTTGATATGGTTGGGAGACTCAAATTTCATTTTACCATGGTTTCAACACTAAAATCATTTAGTGTCGATGTTAACGTTTAGGGTTTAGGGATAGGATTTAGGGTCTAGGTTTCCATAAAATCGTGTGCTATAGCTCACGGGTGGCAAAAAATGCCATAACGGCCTCCCCGGTCTAAAACGAAGGTGGCAGGTCGGATACATAAAATTTGCTGTTTGGCCACGGAAATGTGTGATATAGCTCGTGGGAGGCCAAGAACCGCTTTAAGGTGCTCCGAGGACAAAAACACGTGTGGCGGAACGCGGACATAAAAATGGTCGCTCGGCCATGAAAACGTGTGCTATAGCTCACGGGAGGCCAAAACAGCCTTACTAGTCTCTATGGTCAAATGATGGGTGGCGAACGGGAGGCACGAAATCGCTGTTCGGTGACAAAAACATGTGTCACGGGAGGCCAAAATAGACTTACGGGCCTCCGGGGACTAAAATGTGTACTATGGTTTGGACACTAAAATTCTACCATGCCTGCAAGCTTACTATGGTTTGGAGACTCAAACTTCATTTTACTATTGTTTGGACACTAAAACCTTTAGTGTCCGTGTTTAAGGTTACGGTTTAGGGATTGGATTTGAGGGTCTAGGTTACCATAAAAACATGTGCTATAGCTCACTTGTGGCAAAAAATGTCGTAACGGCCTCTCCGGTCTAAAACGTAGGTGGCAGGTCGGATACATGAAATTGGCTATTTGGCCACGGAAACGTGTGCTACAGCTCGTGGGAGGCCAAGGACCACTTTAAGGTGCTCTGGGGACCAAAAAGCGGGTGGTGGAACACGTACTTAAAAATGGTCGCTCGACCATGAAAACGTGTGCCATAGCCTACGGGAGGCCATAAACAGCCTTAGCAGTCTTAGTGGCCAAATCATGGGTGGCAGACGGGAGGCATGAAATCGTCGTTTGACGATGAAAACATGTGTCATGGGAGGCCAAAAATAGCCTTACCGGCCTCCAGGGACCAAAACGTGTACTATGGTTTGGACACTAAAATTCTACTATGTCAGCAAAGTTGATATGGTTGGGAGACTCAAATTTCATTTTACCATGGTTTTAACACTAAAATCATTTAGTGTCGATGTTAACGTTTAGGGTTTAGGGATAGGATTTAGGGTCTAGGTTTCCATAAAATCGTGTGCTATAGCTCACGGGTGGCAAAAAAATGCCATAACGGCCTCCCCGGTCTAAAACGAAGGTGGCAGGTCGGATACATAAAATTGGTTGTTTGGCCACGGAAATGTGTGATATAGCTCGCGGGAGGCCAAGAACCGCTTTAAGGTGCTCCGGGGAGAAAAACACGTGTGGAGGAACACGAACGTAAAAATGGTCGCTCGGCCATGAAAACGTGTGCTATAGCTCACGGGAGGCCAAAACAGCCTTACTAGTCTCTATGGTCAAATGATGGGTGGCGAACGGGAGGCACGAAATCGCTGTTCGGTGACAAAAACATGTGTCACGGGAGGCCAAAATAGACTTACGGGCCTCCGGGGACTAAAATGTGTACTATGGTTTGGACACTAAAATTCTACCATGCCTGCAAGCTTACTATGGTTTGGAGACTCAAACTTCATTTTACTATTGTTTGGACACTAAAACCTTTAGTGTCGGTGTTTAAGGTTAGGGTTTAGGGATTGGATTTGGGGTCTAGGTTACCATAAAAACATGTGCTATAGCTCACTTGTGGCAAAAAATGTCGTAACGGCCTCTCCGGTCTAAAACGTAGGTGGCAGGTCGGATACATGGAATTGGCTCTTTGGCCACGAAAACGTGTGCTACAGCTCATGGGAGGCCAAGGACCACTTTAAGGTGCTCTGGGAACCAAAAAACGGGTGGTGGAACACGTACTTAATAATGGTCGCTCGACCATGGAAAACGTGTGCCATAACCTACGAGAGGCCATAAACAGCCTTAGCAATCTCAGTGGCCAATCATGGGTGGCGGACGGGAGGCATGAAATCATCGTTTGACGATGAAAACATGTGTCATGGGAGGCCAAAAATAGCCTTACCGGCCTTCGGGGACCAAAACGTGTACTATGGTTTGGACACTAAAATTCTACTATGTCAGCAAAGTTGATAAGGTTGGGAGACTCAAATTTCATTTTACCATGGTTTCAACACTAAAATCCTTTAGTGTCGATGTTTAGGTTTAGGGATAGGATTTAGGGTCTAGGTTTCCATAAAATCGTGTGCTATAGCTCACGGGTGGCAAAAAAAATGCCATAACGGCCCCGGTCTAAAACGAAGGTGGCAGGTCGGATACATAAAATTGGCTATTTGGCCACGGAAATGTGTGATATAGCTCGCGGGAGGCCAAGAACCGCTTTAAGGTGCTCCGGGGAGAAAAACACGTGTGGAGGAACACGGGCATAAAAATGGTCGCCTCGGCCATGAAAACGTGTGCTATAGCTCACGGGAAGCCAAAACAACCTTACCAGTCTCTATGGTCAAATAATGGGTGGCGGTCGGGAGGCACGAAATCGTTGTTCGACGACAAAAACATGTGTCACGGGAGGCCAAAATAGCCTTACGGGCCGCCGGGGACTAAAACGTGTACTATGGTTCGGACACTAAAATTCTACCATGCCTGCAAGCTTACTATGGTTTGGAGACTCAAACTTTATTTTACTATGGTTTTGACACTAAAACCTTTTAGTGTCGGTGTTTAAGGTTAGGGTTTAAGGATTGGATTTGGGGTCTAGGTTACCATAAAAACATGTGCTATAGCTCACTTGTGGCAAAAAAAATGTCGTAACGGCCTCTCTGATCTAAAACGTAGGTGGCAGGTCGGATACATGAAATTGGCTCTTTGGCCACGGAAACGTGTGCTACAGCTCGTGGGAGGCCAAGGACCACTTTAAGGTGCTCTGGGGACCAAAAAGCGGGTGGTGGAACACGTACTTAAAAATGGTCGCTCGACCATGAAAACGTGTGCCATAGCCTACGGGAGGCCATAAACAGCCTTAGCAGTCTCAGTGGCCAAATCATGGGTGGCGGACGGGAGGCATGAAATCATCGTTTGACGATGAAAACATGTGTCACGGGAGGCCAAAAATAGCCTTACCGGCCTCCGGGGACCAAAACGTGTACTATGGTTTGGACACTAAAATTCTACTATGTCAGCAAAGTTGATAAGGTTGGGAGACTCAAATTTCATTTTACCATGGTTTCAACACTAAAATCATTTAGTGTCGATGTTAACGTTTAGGGTTTAGGGATAGGATTTAGGGTCTAGGTTTCCATAAAATCGTGTGCTATAGCTCACGGGTGGCAAAAAAATGCCATAACGGCCTCCCCGGTCTAAAACGAAGGTGGCAGGTCGGATACTTAAAATTGGCTGTTTGGCCACGGAAATGTGTGATATAGCTCGCGG
Organism: Zea mays; assembly: GCF_902167145.1. Taxonomy (NCBI): domain Eukaryota; kingdom Viridiplantae; phylum Streptophyta; class Magnoliopsida; order Poales; family Poaceae; genus Zea; species Zea mays. Next base: position 29,451 of record NW_023366861.1, read on the forward strand.
GAGGCCAAGAACCGCTTTAAGGTGCTCCGGGGAGAAAAACACGTGTGGAGGAACACGGACATAAAAATGGTCGCTCGGCCATGAAAACGTGTGCTATAGCTCACGGGAGGCCAAAACAACCTTACCAGTCTCTATGGTCAAATAATGGGTGGCGGTCGGGAGGCACGAAATCGCTATTCGACGAAAAAACATGTGTCACGGGAGGCCAAAATAGCCTTACGGTCCACCGGGGACTAAAACGTGTATTATGGTTTGGACACTAAAATTCTACCATGCCTGCAAGCTTACTATGGTTTGGAGACTCAAACTTCATTTTACTATGGTTTGGACACTAAAACCTTTTAGTGTCGGTGTTTAAGGTTAGGGTTTAAGGATTGGATTTGGGGTCTAGGTTACCATAAAAACATGTGCTATAGCTCACTTGTGGCAAAAAATGTCGTAACGGCCTCTCTGATCTAAAACGTAGGTGGCAGGTCGGATACATGAAATTGGCTCTTTGGCCACGGAAACGTGTGCTACAGCTCGTGGGAGGCCAAGGACCACTTTAAGGTGCTCTGGGGACCAAAAAGCGGGTGGTGGAACACGTACTTAAAATGGTCGCTCGACCATGAAAACGTGTGCCATAGCCTACGGGAGGCCATAAACAGCCTTAGCAGTCTCAGTGGCCAAATCATGGGTGGCGGACGGGAGGCATGAAATCGTCGTTTGACGATGAAAACATGTGTCACGGGAGGCCAAAAATAGCCTTACTGGCCTCCGGGGACCAAAACGTGTACTATGGTTTGGACACTAAAATTCTACTATGTCAGCAAAGTTGATAAGGTTGGGAGACTCAAATTTCATTTTACCATGGTTTCAACACTAAAATCATTTAGTGTCGATGTTAACGTTTAGGGTTTAGGGATAGGATTTAGGGTCTAGGTTTCCATAAAATCGTGTGCTATAGCTCACGGGTGGCAAAAAAATGCCATAACGGCCTCCCCGGTCTAAAACGAAGGTGGCAGGTCGGATACATAAAATTTGCTGTTTGGCCACGGAAATGTGTGATATAGCTCGTGGGAGGCCAAGAACCGCTTTAAGGTGCTCCGAGGACAAAAACACGTGTGGCGGAACGCGGACATAAAATGGTCGCTCGGCCATGAAAACGTGTGCTATAGCTCACGGGAGGCCAAAACAGCCTTACTAGTCTCTATGGTCAAATGATGGGTGGCGAACGGGAGGCACGAAATCGCTGTTCGGTGACAAAAACATGTGTCACGGGAGGCCAAAATAGACTTACGGGCCTCCGGGGACTAAAATGTGTACTATGGTTTGGACACTAAAATTCTACCATGCCTGCAAGCTTACTATGGTTTGGAGACTCAAACTTCATTTTACTATTGTTTGGACACTAAAACCTTTTAGTGTCGGTGTTTAAGGTTAGGGTTTAGGGATTGGATTTGGGGTCTAAGGTTACCATAAAAACATGTGCTATAGCTCACTTGTGGCAAAAAATGTCGTAACGGCCTCTCCGGTCTAAAACGTAGGTGGCAGGTCGGATACATGAAATTGGCTATTTGGCCACGGAAACGTGTGCTACAGCTCTTGGGAGGCCAAGGACCACTTTAAGGTGCTCTGGGGACCAAAAAGCGGGTGGTGGAACACGTACTTAAAAATGGTCGCTCGACCATGAAAACGTGTGCCATAGCCTACGGGAGGCCATAAACAGCCTTAGCAGTCTTAGTGGCCAAATCATGGGTGGCGGACGGGAGGCATGAAATCGTCGTTTGACGATGAAAACATGTGTCACGGGAGGCCAAAAATAGCCTTACCGGCCTCCAGGGACCAAAACGTGTACTATGGTTTGGACACTAAAATTCTACTATGTCAGCAAAGTTGATATGGTTGGGAGACTCAAATTTCATTTTACCATGGTTTCAACACTAAAATCATTTAGTGTCGATGTTAACGTTTAGGGTTTAGGGATAGGATTTAGGGTCTAGGTTTCCATAAAATCGTGTGCTATAGCTCACGGGTGGCAAAAAATGCCATAACGGCCTCCCCGGTCTAAAACGAAGGTGGCAGGTCGGATACATAAAATTTGCTGTTTGGCCACGGAAATGTGTGATATAGCTCGTGGGAGGCCAAGAACCGCTTTAAGGTGCTCCGAGGACAAAAACACGTGTGGCGGAACGCGGACATAAAAATGGTCGCTCGGCCATGAAAACGTGTGCTATAGCTCACGGGAGGCCAAAACAGCCTTACTAGTCTCTATGGTCAAATGATGGGTGGCGAACGGGAGGCACGAAATCGCTGTTCGGTGACAAAAACATGTGTCACGGGAGGCCAAAATAGACTTACGGGCCTCCGGGGACTAAAATGTGTACTATGGTTTGGACACTAAAATTCTACCATGCCTGCAAGCTTACTATGGTTTGGAGACTCAAACTTCATTTTACTATTGTTTGGACACTAAAACCTTTTAGTGTCCGTGTTTAAGGTTAGGGTTTAGGGATTGGATTTGGGGTCTAGGTTACCATAAAAACATGTGCTATAGCTCACTTGTGGCAAAAAATGTCGTAACGGCCTCTCCGGTCTAAAACGTAGGTGGCAGGTCGGATACATGAAATTGGCTATTTGGCCACGGAAACGTGTGCTACAGCTCGTGGGAGGCCAAGGACCACTTTAAGGTGCTCTGGGGACCAAAAAGCGGGTGGTGGAACACGTACTTAAAAATGGTCGCTCGACCATGAAAACGTGTGCCATAGCCTACGGGAGGCCATAAACAGCCTTAGCAGTCTTAGTGGCCAAATCATGGGTGGCGGACGGGAGGCATGAAATCGTCGTTTGACGATGAAAACATGTGTCACGGGAGGCCAAAAATAGCCTTACCGGCCTCCAGGGACCAAAACGTGTACTATGGTTTGGACACTAAAATTCTACTATGTCAGCAAAGTTGATATGGTTGGGAGACTCAAATTTCATTTACCATGGTTTCAACACTAAAATCATTTAGTGTCGATGTTAACGTTTAGGGTTTAGGGATAGGATTTAGGGTCTAGGTTTCCATAAAATCGTGTGCTATAGCTCACGGGTGCAAAAAATGCCATAACGGCCTCCCCGGTCTAAAACGAAGGTGGCAGGTCGGATACATAAAATTGGCTGTTTGGCCACGGAAATGTGTGATATAGCTCGTGGGAGGCCAAGACCGCTTTAAGGTGCTCCGAGGACAAAAACACGTGTGGCGGAACGCGGACATAAAAATGGTCGCTCGGCCATGAAAACGTGTGCTATAGCTCACGGGGAGGCCAAAACAGCCTTACTAGTCTCTATGGTCAAATGATGGGTGGCGAACGGGAGGCACGAAATCGCTGTTCGGTGACAAAAACATGTGTCACGGGAGGCCAAAAATAGACTTACGGGCCTCCGGGGACTAAAATGTGTACTATGGTTTGGACACTAAAATTCTACCATGCCTGCAAGCTTACTATGGTTTGGAGACTCAAACTTCATTTTACTATTGTTTGGACACTAAAACCTTTAGTGTCCGGTGTTTAAGGTTACGGGTTTAGGGATTGGATTTGAGGTCTAGGTTACCATAAAAACATGTGCTATAGCTCACTTGTGGCAAAAAATGTCGTAACGGCCTCTCCGGTCTAAAACGTAGGTGGCAGGTCGGATACATGAAATTGGCTATTTGGCCACGGAAACGTGTGCTACAGCTCGTGGGAGGCCAAGGACCACTTTAAGGTGCTCTGGGGACCAAAAAGCGGGTGGTGGAACACGTACTTAAAAATGGTCGCTCGACCATGAAAACGTGTGCCATAGCCTACAGGAGGCCATAAACAGCCTTAGCAGTCTTAGTGGCCAAATCATGGGTGGCAGACGGGAGGCATGAAATCGTCGTTTGACGATGAAAACATGTGTCATGGGAGGCCAAAAATAGCCTTACCGCCTCCAGGGACCAAAACGTGTACTATGGTTTGGACACTAAAATTCTACTATGTCAGCAAAGTTGATATGGTTGGGAGACTCAAATTTCATTTTACCATGGTTTTAACACTAAAATCATTTAGTGTCGATGTTAACGTTTAGGGTTTAGGGATAGGATTTAGGGTCTAGGTTTCCATAAAATCGTGTGCTATAGCTCACGGGTGGCAAAAAAATGCCATAACGGCCTCACCCGGTCTAAAACGAAGGTGGCAGGTCGGATACATAAAATTGGTTGTTTGGCCACGGAAATGTGTGATATAGCTCGCGGGAGGCCAAGAACCGCTTTAAGGTGCTCCGGGGACAAAAACACGTGTGGAGGAACACGAACGTAAAATGGTCGCTCGGCCATGAAAACGTGTGCTATAGCTCACGGGAGGCCAAAACAGCCTTACTAGTCTCTATGGTCAAATGATGGGTGGCGAACGGGAGGCACGAAATCGCTGTTCGGTGACAAAAACATGTGTCACGGGAGGCCAAAATAGACTTACGGGCCTCCGGGGACTAAAATGTGTACTATGGTTTGGACACTAAAATTCTACCATGCCTGCAAGCTTACTATGGTTTGGAGACTCAAACTTCATTTTACTATTGTTTGGAACACTAAAACCTTTTAGTGTCGGTGTTTAAGGTTAGGGTTTAGGGATTGGATTTGGGGTCTAGGTTACCATAAAAACATGTGCTATAGCTCACTTGTGGCAAAAAAATGTCGTAACGGCCTCTCCGGTCTAAAACGTAGGTGGCAGGTCGGATACATGGAATTGGCTCTTTGGCCACGAAAACGTGTGCTACAGCTCATGGGAGGCCAAGGACCACTTTAAGGTGCTCTGGGGAACCAAAAAACGGGTGGTGGAACACGTACTTAATAATGGTCGCTCGACCATGAAAACGTGTGCCATAACCTACGAGAGGCCATAAACAGCCTTAGCAATCTCAGTGGCCAAATCATGGGTGGCGGACGGGGAGGCATGAAATCATCGTTTGACGATGAAAAACATGTGTCATGGGAGGCCAAAAAATAGCCTTACCGGCCTTCCGGGGACCAAAACGTGTACTATGGTTTGGACACTAAAATTCTACTATGTCAGCAAAGTTGATAAGGGTTGGGAGACTCAAATTTCATTTTACCATGGTTTCAACACTAAAATCCTTTAGTGTTGATGTTTAGGTTTAGGGATAGGATTTAGGGTCTAGGTTTCCATAAAATCGTGTGCTATAGCTCACGGGTGGCAAAAAAATGCCATAACGGCCCCGGTCTAAAACGAAGGTGGCAGGTCGGATACATAAAATTGGCTATTTGGCCACGAAATGTGTGATATAGCTCGCGGGAGGCCAAGAACCGCTTTAAGGTGCTCCGGGGAGAAAAAACACGTGTGGAGGAACGCGGGACATAAAAATGGTCGCTCGGCCATGAAAACGTGTGCTATAGCTCACGGGAAGGCCAAAACACCCTTACCAGTCTCTATGGTCAAATGAATGTGGTGGCGGTCGGGAGGCACGAAATCGTTGTTCGAGCGACAAAAAACATGTGTCACCGGGAGGCCAAAATAGCCTTACGGGCCGCCGGGGACTAAAACGGTGTACTATGGTTCGGACACTAAAATTCTACCATGCCTGCAAGCTTACTATGGTTTGGAGACTCAAACTTTATTTTACTATGGTTTTGGACACTAAAAACCTTTTAGTGTCGGTGTTTAAGGTTAGGGTTTAAGGATTGGATTTGGGGTCTAGGTTACCATAAAAACATGTGCTATAGCTCACTTGTGGCAAAAAAATGTCGTAACGGGCCTCTCTGATCTAAAACGTAGGTGGCAGGTCGGATACATGAAATTGGCTATTTGGCCACGGAAACGTGTGCTACAGCTCGTGGGAGGCCAAGGACCACTTTAAGGTGCTCTGGGGACCAAAAAGCGGGTGGTGGAACACGTACTTAAAATGGTCGCTCGACCATGAAAAACGTGTGCCATAGCCTACGGGAGGCCATAAACAGCCTTAGCAGTCTCAGTGGCCAAATCATGGGTTGCGGACGGGAGGCATGAAATCAGTCGTTTGACGATGAAAACATGTGTCACGGGAGGCCAAAAAATAGCCTTACCGGCCTCCGGGGACCAAAACGTGTACTATGGTTTGGACACTAAAATTCTACTATGTCAGCAAAGTTGATAATGGTTGGGAGACTCAAATTTCATTTACCATGGTTTCAACACTAAAATCATTTAGTGTCGATGTTAACGTTTAGGGTTTAGGGATAGGATTTAGGGTCTAGGTTTCCATAAAATCGTGTGCTATAGCTCACGGGTGGCAAAAAAATGCCATAACGGCCTCCCCGGTCTAAAACGAAGGTGGCAGGTCGGATACATAAAATTGGTTGTTTGGCCACGGAAATGTGTGATATAGCTCGCGGGAGGCCAAGAACCGCTTTAAGGTGCTCCGGGAGAAAAACACGTGTGGAGGAAACACGAACGTAAAAATGGTCGCTCGGCCATGAAAACGTGTGCTATAGCTCACGGGAGGCCAAAACAGCCTTACTAGTCTCTATGGTCAAATGATGGTGGCGAACGGGAGGCACGAAATCGCTGTTCGGTGACAAAAACATGTGTCACGGGAGGCCAAAATAGACTTACGGGCCTCCGGGGACTAAAATGTGTACTATGGTTTGGACACTAAAATTCTACCATGCCTGCAAGCTTACTATGGTTTGGAGACTCAAACTTCATTTTACTATTGTTTGGACACTAAAACCTTTTAGTGTCGGTGTTTAAGGTTAGGGTTTAGGGATTGGATTTGGGGTCTAGGTTACCATAAAAACATGTGCTATAGCTCACTTGTGGCAAAAAATGTCGTAACGGCCTCTCCGGTCTAAAACGTAGGTGGCAGGTCGGATACATGGAATTGGCTCTTTGGCCACGAAAACGTGTGCTACAGCTCGATGGGAGGCCAAGGACCACTTTAAGGTGCTCTGGGGAACCAAAAAACGGGTGGTGGAACACGTACTTAATAATGGTCGCTCGACCATGAAAACGTGTGCCATAACCTACGAGAGGCCATAAACAGCCTTAGCAATCTCAGTGGCCAAATCATGGGTGGCGGACGGGAGGCATGAAATCATCGTTTGACGATGAAAACATGTGTCATGGGAGGCCAAAAATAGCCTTACCGGCCTTCGGGGACCAAAACGTGTACTATGGTTTGGACACTAAAATTCTACTATGTCAGCAAAGTTGATAAGGTTGGGAGACTCAGATTTCATTTTACCATGGTTTCAACACTAAAATCCTTTAGTGTCGATGTTTAGGTTTAGGGATAGGATTTAGGGTCTAGGTTTCCATAAAATCGTGGTGCTATAGCTCACGGGTGGCAAAAAAAAAATGCCATAACGGCCCCGGTCTAAAAACGAAGGTGGCAGGTCGGATACATAAAATTGGCTATTTGGCCACGGAAATGTGTGATATAGCTCGCGGGAGGCCAAGAACCGCTTTAAGGTGCTCCGGGGAGAAAAACACGTGTGGAGGAACACGGGCATAAAAATGGTCGCTCGGCCATGAAAACGTGTGCTATAGCTCACGGGAAGGCCAAAACAACCTTACCAGTCTCTATGGTCAAATAATGGGTGGCGGTCGGGAGGCACGAAATCGTTGTTCGACGACAAAAACATGTGTCACGGGAGGCCAAAATAGCCTTACGGGCCGCCGGGGACTAAAACGTGTACTATGGTTCGGACACTAAAATTCTACCATGCCTGCAAGCTTGACTATGGTTTGGAGACTCAAACTTTATTTTACTATGGTTTTGACACTAAAACCTTTAGTGTCGGTGTTTAGGTTAGGGTTTAGGATTGGATTTGGGGTCTAGGTTACCATAAAAACATGTGCTATAGCTCACTTGTGGCAAAAAAATGTCGTAACGGCCTCTCTGATCTAAAACGTAGGTGGCAGGTCGGATACATGAAATTGGCTCTTTGGCCACGGAAACGTGTGCTACAGCTCGTGGGAGGCCAAGGACCACTTTAAGGTGCTCTGGGGACCAAAAAGCGGGTGGTGGAACACGTACTTAAAAATGGTCGCTCGACCATGAAAACGTGTGCCATAGCCTACGGGAGGCCATAAACAGCCTTAGCAGTCTCAGTGGCCAAATCATGGGTTGGCGGACGGGAGGCATGAAATCATCGTTTGACGATGAAAACATGTGTCACGGAGGCCAAAAATAGCCTTACCGGCCTCCGGGGACCAAAAACGTGTACTATGGTTTGGACACTAAAATTCTACTATGTCAGCAAAGTTGATAAGGTTGGGAGACTCAAATTTCATTTTACCATGGTTTCAACACTAAAATCATTTAGTGTCGATGTTAACGTTTAGGGTTTAGGGATAGGATTTAGGGTCTAGGTTTCCATAAAAATCGTGTGCTATAGCTCACGGGTGGCAAAAAAATGCCATAACGGCCTCCCCGGTCTAAAACGAAGGTGGCAGGTCGGATACATAAAATTGGCTGTTTGGGCCACGGAAATGTGTGATATAGCTCGCGGGAGGCCAAGAACCGCTTTAAGGTGCTCCGGGGAGAAAAACACGTGTGGAGGAACACGGACATAAAAATGGTCCGCTCGGCCATGAAAACGTGTGCTATAAGCTCACGGGAGGCCAAAACAACCTTACCAGTCTCTATGGGTCAAATAATGGTGGCGGGCGGGAGGCACGAAATCGCTATTCGACGAAAAAACATGTGTCACGGGAGGCCAAAATAGCCTTACGGTCCACCGGGGACTAAAACGTGTATTATGGTTTGGACACTAAAATTCTACCATGCCTGCAAGCTTACTATGGTTTGGAGACTCAAACTTCATTTTACTATGGTTGGACACTAAAACCTTTAGTGTCGGTGTTTAAGGTTAGGGTTTAAGGATTGGATTTGGGGTCTAGGTTACCATAAAAACATGTGCTATAGCTCACTTGTGGCAAAAAAATGTCGTAACGGCCTCTCTGATCTAAAACGTAGGTGGCAGGTCGGATACATGAAATTGGCTCTTTGGCCACGGAAACGTGTGCTACAGCTCGTGGGAGGCCAAGGACCACTTTAAGGTGCTCTGGGGACCAAAAAGCGGGTGGTGGAACACGTACTTAAAATGGTCGCTCGACCATGAAAACGTGTGCCATAGCCTACGGGAGGCCATAAAACAGCCTTAGCAGTCTCAGTGGCCAAATCATGGGTGGCGGACGGGAGGCATGAAATCGTCGTTTGACGATGAAAACATGTGTCACGGGAGGCCAAAAAATAGCCTTACTGGCCTCCGGGGACCAAAACGTGTACTATGGTTTGGACACTAAAATTCTACTATGTCAGCAAAGTTGATAAGGTTGGGAGACTCAAATTTCATTTTACCATGGTTTCAACACTAAAATCATTTAGTGTCGATGTTAACGGTTTAGGGTTTAGGGATAGGATTTAGGGTCTAGGTTTCCATAAAATCGTGTGCTATAGCTCACGGGTGGCAAAAAATGCCATAACGGCCTCCCCGGTCTAAAACGAAGGTGGCAGGTCGGATACATAAAATTTGCTGTTTGGCCACGGAAATGTGTGATATAGCTCGTGGGAGGCCAAGAACCGCTTTAAGGTGCTCCGAGGACAAAAACACGTGTGGCGGAACGCGGACATAAAAATGGTCGCTCGGCCATGAAAACGTGTGCTATAGCTCACGGGAGGCCAAAACAGCCTTACTAGTCTCTATGGTCAAATGATGGGTGGCGAACGGGAGGCACGAAATCGCTGTTCGGTGACAAAAACAGTGTTCACGGGAGGCCAAAATAGACTTACGGGCCTCCGGGGACTAAAATGTGTACTATGGTTTGGACACTAAAAATTCTACCATGCCTGCAAGCTTACTATGGTTTGGAGACTCAAACTTCATTTTACTATTGTTTGGACACTAAAACCTTTTAGTGTCCGGTGTTTAAGGTTAGGGTTTAGGGATTGGATTTGGGGTCTAGTTACCATAAAAACATGTGCTATAGCTCACTTGTGGCAAAAAATGTCGTAACGGCCTCTCCGGTCTAAAACGTAGGTGGCAGGGGTCGGATACATGAAATTGGCTATTTGGCCACGGAAACGTGTGCTACAGCTCGTGGGAGGCCAAGGACCACTTTAAGGTGCTCTGGGGACCAAAAAGCGGGTGGTGGAACACGTACTTAAAAATGGTCGCTCGACCATGAAAACGTGTGCCATAGCCTACGGGAGGCCATAAACAGCCTTAGCAGTCTTAGTGGCCAAATCATGGTTGGCGGACGGGAGGCATGAAATCGTCGTTTGACGATGAAAACATGTGTCACGGGAGGCCAAAAATAGCCTTACCGCCTCCAGGGACCAAAACGTGTACTATGGTTTGGACACTAAAATTCTACTATGTCAGCAAAGTTGATATGGTTGGGAGACTCAAATTTCATTTTACCATGGTTTCAACACTAAAATCATTTAGTGTCGATGTTAACGTTTAGGGTTTAGGGATAGGATTTAAGGGTCTAGGTTTCCATAAAATCGTGTGCTATAGCTCACGGGTGGCAAAAAATGCCATAACGGCCTCCCGGTCTAAAACGAAGGTGGCAGGTCGATACATAAAATTTGCTGTTTGGCCACGGAAATGTGTGATATAGCTCGTGGGAGGCCAAGAACCGCTTTAAGGTGCTCCGAGGACAAAAACACGTGTGGCGGAACGCGGACATAAAAATGGTCGCTCGGCCATGAAAACGTGTGCTATAGCTCACGGGAGGCCAAAACAGCCTTACTAGTCTCTATGGTCAAATGATGGGTGGCGAACGGGAGGCACGAAATCGCTGTTCGGTGACAAAAACATGTGTCACGGGAGGCCAAAATAGACTTACGGGCCTCCGGGGACTAAAATGTGTACTATGGTTTGGACACTAAAATTCTACCATGCCTGCAAGCTTACTATGGTTTGGAGACTCAAACTTCATTTTACTATTGTTTGGACACTAAAACCTTTTAGTGTCCGTGTTTAAGGTTAGGGTTTAGGGATTGGATTTGGGGTCTAGGTTACCATAAAAACATGTGCTATAGCTCACTTGTGGCAAAAAATGTCGTAACGGCCTCTCCGGTCTAAAAACGTAGGTGGCAGGTCGGATACATGAAATTGGCTATTTGGCCACGGAAACGTGTGCTACAGCTCGTGGGAGGCCAAGGACCACTTTAAGGTGCTCTGGGGACCAAAAGCGGGTGTGGAACACGTACTTAAAAATGGTCGCTCGACCATGAAAACGTGTGCCATAGCCTACGGGAGGCCATAAACAGCCTTAGCAGTCTTAGTGGCCAAATCATGGGTGGCGGACGGGAGGCATGAAATCGTCGTTTGACGATGAAAACATGTGTCACGGGAGGCCAAAAATAGCCTTACCGGCCTCCAGGGACCAAAACGTGTACTATGGTTTGGACACTAAAATTCTACTATGTCAGCAAAGTTGATATGGTTGGGAGACTCAAATTTCATTTTACCATGGTTTCAACACTAAAATCATTTAGTGTCGATGTTAACGTTTAGGGTTTAGGGATAGGATTTAGGGTCTAGGTTTCCATAAAATCGTGTGCTATAGCTCACGGGTGGCAAAAATGCCATAACGGCCTCCCCGGTCTAAAACGAAGGTGGCAGGTCGGATACATAAAATTTGCTGTTTGGCCACGGAAATGTGTGATATAGCTCGTGGGAGGCCAAGAACCGCTTTAAGGTGCTCCGAGGACAAAAACACGTGTGGCGGAACGCGGACATAAAAATGGTCGCTCGGCCATGAAAACGTGTGCTATAGCTCACGGGAGGCCAAAACAGCCTTACTAGTCTCTATGGTCAAATGATGGGTGGCGAACGGGAGGCACGAAATCGCTGTTCGGTGACAAAAAACATGTGTCACGGGAGGCCAAAATAGACTTACGGGCCTCCGGGGACTAAAATGTGTACTATGGTTTGGACACTAAAATTCTACCATGCCTTGCAAGCTTACTATGGTTTGGAGACTCAAACTTCATTTTACTATTGTTTGGACACTAAAACCTTTTAGTGTCCGTGTTTAAGGTTAGGGTTTAGGGATTGGATTTGGGGTCTAGGTTACCATAAAAACATGTGCTATAGCTCACTTGTGGCAAAAAATGTCGTAACGGCCTCTCCGGTCTAAAACGTAGGTGGCAGGTCGGATACATGAAATTGGCTATTTGGCCACGGAAACGTGTGCTACAGCTCAGTGGGAGGCCAAGGACCACTTTAAGGTGCTCTGGGACCAAAAAGCGGTGGTGGAACACGTACTTAAAAATGGTCGCTCGACCATGAAAACGTGTGCCACTAGCCTACGGGAGGCCATAAACAGCCTTAGCAGTCTTAGTGGCCAAATCATGGGTGGCGGACGGGAGGCATGAAATCGTCGTTTGACGATGAAAACATGTGTCACGGGAGGCCAAAAATAGCCTTACCGGCCTCCAGGGACCAAAACGTGTACTATGGTTTGGACACTAAAATTCTACTATGTCAGCAAAGTTGATATGGTTGGGAGACTCAAATTTCATTTTACCATGGTTTCAACACTAAAATCATTTAGTGTCGATGTTAACGTTAGGGTTTAGGGATAGGATTTAGGGTCTAGGTTTCCATAAAATCGTGTGCTATAGCTCACGGGTGGCAAAAAAATGCCATAACGGCCTCCCGGTCTAAACGAAGGTGGCAGGTCGGATACATAAAATTGCTGTTTGGCCACGGAAATGTGTGATATAGCTCGTGGGAGGCCAAGAACCGCTTTAAGGTGCTCCGAGGACAAAAACACGTGTGGCGGAACGCGGACATAAAAATGGTCGCTCGGCCATGAAAACGTGTGCTATAGCTCACGGGAGGCCAAAACAGCCTTACTAGTCTCTATGGTCAAATGATGGGTGGGCGAACGGGAGGCACGAAATCGCTGTTCGGTGACAAAAACATGTGTCACGGGAGGCCAAATAGACTTACGGGCCTCTGGGGACTAAAATGTGTACTAATGGTTTGGACACTAAAATTCTACCATGCCTGCAAGCTTACTATGGTTTGGAGACTCAAACTTCATTTTACTATTGTTTGGACACTAAAACCTTTTAGTGTCCGTGTTTAAGGTTAGGGTTTAGGGATTGGATTTGGGGTCTAGGTACCATAAAAACATGTGCTATAGCTCACTTGTGGCAAAAAATGTCGTAACGGCCTCTCCGGTCTAAAACGTAGGTGGCAGGTCGGATACATGAAATTGGCTATTTGGCCACGGAAAACGTGTGCTACAGCTCGTGGGAGGCCAGGACCACTTTAAGGTGCCTCTGGGGACCAAAAAGCGGGTGGTGGAACACGTACTTAAAAATGGTCGCTCGTACCATGAAAACGTGTGCCACAGCCTACGGGAGGCCATAAACAGCCTTAGCAGTCTTAGTGGCCAAATCATGGGTGGCGACGGGAGGCATGAAATCGTCGTTTGACGATGAAAACATGTGTCACGGGAGGCCAAAAATAGCCTTACCGGCCTCCAGGGACCAAAACGTGGTACTATGGTTTGGACACTAAAATTCTACTATGTCAGCAAAGTTGATATGGTTGGGAGACTCAAATTTCATTTTACCATGGTTTCAACACTAAAATCATTTAGTGTCGATGTTAACGGTTTAGGGTTTAGGGATAGGATTTAGGGTCTAGGTTTCCATAAAATCGTGTGCTATAGCTCATGGGTGGCAAAAAATGCCATAACGGCCTCCCCGGTCTAAAACGAAGGTGGCAGGTCGGATACATAAAATTTGCTGTTTGGCCACGGAAATGTGTGATATAGCTCGTGGGAGGCCAAGAACCGCTTTAAGGTGCTCCGAGGACAAAAACACGTGTGGCGGAACGCGGACATAAAAATGGTCGCTCGGCCATGAAAACGTGTGCTATAGCTCACGGGAGGCCAAAACAGCCTTACTAGTCTCTATGGTCAAATGATGGGTGGCGAACGGGAGGCACGAAATCGCTGTTCGGTGACAAAAACATGTGTCCACGGAGGCCAAAATAGACTTACGGGCCTCCGGGGACTAAAATGTGTACTATGGTTTGGACACTAAAATTCTACCATGCCTGCAAGCTTACTATGGTTTGGAGACTCAAACTTCATTTTACTATTGTTTGGACACTAAAACCTTTAGTGTCCGTGTTTAAGGTTAGGGTTTAGGGATTGGATTTGGGGTCTAGGTTACCATAAAAAAACATGTGCTATAGCTCACTTGTGGCAAAAAATGTCGTAACGGCCTCTCCGGTCTAAAACGTAGGTGGCAGGTCGGATACATGAAATTGGCTATTTGGCCACGGAAACGTGTGCTATACAGCTCGTGGGAGGCCAAGGACCACTTTAAGGTGCTCTGGGGACCAAAAAAGCGGGTGGTGGAACACGTACTTAAAAATGGTCGCTCGACCATGAAAACGTGTGCCATAGCCTACGGGAGGCCATAAACAGCCTTAGCAGTCTTAGTGGCCAAATCAATGGGTGGCGGACGGGAGGCATGAAATCGTCGTTGACGATGAAAACATGTGTCACGGGAGGCCAAAAATAGCCTTACCGGCCTCCAGGGACCAAAACGTGTACTATGGTTTGGACACTAAAATTCTACTATGTCAGCAAAGTTGATATGGTTGGGAGACTCAAATTTCATTTTACCATGGTTTCAACACTAAAATCATTTAGTGTCGATGTTAACCGTTTAGGGTTTAGGGATAGGATTTAGGGTCTAGGTTTCCATAAAATCGTGTGCTATAGCTCACGGGTGGCAAAAAATGCCATAACGGCCTCCCCGGTCTAAAACGAAGGTGGCAGGTCGGATACATAAAATTTGCTGTTTGGCCACGGAAATGTGTGATATAGCTCGTGGGAGGCCAAGAACCGCTTTAAGGTGCTCCGAGGACAAAAACACGTGTGGCGGAACGCGGACATAAAAATGGTCGCTCTGGCCATGAAAACGTGTGCTATAGCTCACGGGAGGCCAAAACAGCCTTACTAGTCTCTATGGTCAAATGATGGGTGGCGAACGGGGAGGCACGAAATCGCTGTTCGGTGACAAAAACATGTGTCACGGGAGGCCAAAATAGACTTACCGGGCCTCCGGGGACTAAAATGTGTACTATGGTTTGGACACTAAAATTCTACCATGCCTGCAAGCTTACTATGGTTTGGAGACTCAAACTTCATTTTACTATTGTTTGGACACTAAAACCTTTTAGTGTCCGTGTTTAAGGTTACGGGTTTAGGGATTGGATTTGGGGTCTAGGTTACCATAAAAACATGTGCTATAGCTCACTTGTGGCAAAAAATGTCGTAACGGCCTCTCCGGTCTAAAACGTAGGTGGCAGGTCGGATACATGAAATTGGCTATTTGGCACGGAAACGTGTGCTACAGCTCGTGGGAGGCCAAGGACCACTTTAAGGTGCTCTGGGGACCAAAAAGCGGGTGGTGGAACACGTACTTAAAAATGGTCGCTCGACCATGAAAACGTGTGCCATAGCCTACGGGAGGCCATAAAACAGCCTTAGCAGTCTTAGTGGCCAAATCATGGGTGGCAGGACGGGAGGCATGAAATCGTCGTTTGACGATGAAAAACATGTGTCACTGGGAGGCCAAAAATAGCCTTACCGGCCTCCAGGGACCAAAACGTGTACTATTGGTTTGGACACTAAAATTCTACTATGTCAGCAAAGTTGATATGGTTGGGAGACTCAAATTTCATTTTACCATGGTTTAACACTAAAATCATTTAGTGTCGATGTTAACGTTTAGGGTTTAGGTATAGGATTTAGGGTCTAGGTTTCCATAAAATCGTGTGCTATAGCTCACGGGTGGCAAAAAATGCCATAACGGCCTCCCCGGTCTAAAACGAAGGTGGCAGGTCGGATACATAAAATTTGGCTGTTTGGCCACGGAAATGTGTGATATAGCTCGCGGGAGGCCAAGAACCGCTTTAAGGTGCTCCGGGGAGAAAAAACACGTGTGGAGGAACACGGGACATAAAAATGGTCGCTCGGCCATGAAAACGTGTGCTATAGCTCACAGGGAGGCCAAAACAACCTTACCAGTCTCTATGGTCAAATAATGGGTGGCGGACGGGAGGCACGAAATCGTTGTTCGGATCGACAAAAACATGTGTCACGGGAGGCCAAAATAGCCTTACGGGCCGCCGGGGACTAAAACGTGTACTATGGTTTCGGACACTAAAATTCTACCATGCCTGCAAGCTTACTATGGTTTGGAGACTCAAACTTCATTTTACTATGGTTTGGACACTAAAACCTTTAGTGTCGGTGTTAAGGTTAGGGTTTAAGGGATTGGATTTGGGGTCTAGGTTACCATAAAAACATGTGCTATAGCTCACTTGTGGCAAAAAATGTCGTAACGGCCTCTCCGGATCTAAAACGTAGGTGGCAGGTCGGATACATGAAATTGGCTATTTGGCCACGGAAACGTGTGCTACAGCTCGTGGGAGGCCAAGGACCACTTTAAGGTGCTCTGGGGACCAAAAAGCGGTGGTGGAACACGTACTTAAAATGGTCGCTCGACCATGAAAACGTGTGCCATAGCCTACGGGAGGCCATAAACAGCCTTAGCAGTCTTCAGTGGCCAAATCATGGGTGCGGACGGGAGGCATGAAATCATCGTTTGACGATGAAAACATGTGTCACGGGAGGCCAAAAATAGCCTTACCGGCCTCCGGGGACCAAAAAGTGTACTATGGTTTGGACACTAAAATTCTACTATGTCAGCAAAGTTGATAGGTTGGGAGACTCAATTTCATTTTACCATGGTTTCAACACTAAAATCATTTAGTGTCGATGTTAACGTTTAGGGTTTAGGGATAGGATTTAGGGTCTAGGTTTCCATAAAAATCGTGTGCTATAGCTCACGGGTGGCAAAAAAATGCCATAACGGCCTCCCCGGTCTAAAAACGAAGGTGGCAGGTCGGATACATAAAATTTGCTGTTTGGCCACGGAAATGTGTGATATAGCTCGTGGGAGGCCAAGAACCGCTTTAAGGTGCTCCGAGGAGAAAAACACGTGTGGGCGGAACGCGGACATAAAAATGGTCGCTCGGCCATGAAAACGTGTGCTATAGCTCACGGGAGGCCAAAACAGCCTTACTAGTCTCTATGGTCAAATGATGGGTGGCGAACGGGAGGCACGAAATCGCTGTTCGGTGAAAAAAACATGTGTCACGGGAGGCCAAAATAGACTTACGGGCCTACCGGGGACTAAAATGTGTACTATGGTTTGGACACTAAAATTCTACCATGCCTGCAAGCTTACTATGGTTTGGAGACTCAAACTTCATTTTACTATTGTTTGGACACTAAAACCTTTTAGTGTCGGTGTTTAAGGTTAGGGTTTAGGGATTGGATTTGGGGTCTAGGTTACCATAAAAACATGTGCTATAGCTCACTTGTGGCAAAAAATGTCGTAACGGCCTCTCCGGTCTAAAACGTAGGTGGCAGGTCGGATACATGAAATTGGGCTCTTTGGCCACGGAAACGTGTGCTACAGCTCGTGGGAGGCCAAGGACCACTTTAAGGTGCTCTGGGGACCAAAAAGCGGGTGGTGGAACACGTACTTAAAAATGGTCGCTCGACCATGAAAACGTGTGCCATAGCCTACGGGAGGCCATAAACAGCCTTAGCAGTCTTAGTGGCCAAATCATGGGTGGCGGACGGGAGGCATGAAATCGTCGTTTGACGATGAAAACATGTGTCACGGGAGGCCAAAAATAGCCTTACCGGCCTCCAGGGGACCAAAACGTGTACTATGGTTTGGACACTAAAATTCTACTATGTCAGCAAAGTTGATATGGTTGGGAGACTCAAATTTCATTTTACCATGGTTTCAACACTAAAATCATTTAGTGTCGATGTTAACGTTTAGGGTTTAGGGATAGGATTTAGGGTCTAGGTTTCCATAAAATCGTGTGCTATAGCTCACGGGTGGCAAAAAATGTCATAACGGCCTCCCCGGTCTAAAACGAAGGTGGCAGGTCGGATACATAAAATTTGCTGTTTGGCCACGGAAATGTGTGATATAGCTCGTGGGAGGCCAAGAACCGCTTTAAGGTGCTCCGAGGACAAAAACACGTGTGGCGGAACGCGGACATAAAAAATGGTCGCTCGGCCATGAAAACGTGTGCTATAGCTCACGGGAGGCCAAAACAGCCTTACTAGTCTCTATGGTCAAATGATGGGTGGCGAACGGGAGGCACGAAATCGCTGTTCGGTGACAAAAACATGTGTCACGGGAGGCCAAAATAGACTTACTGGGCCTCCGGGGACTAAAATGTGTACTATGGTTTGGACACTAAAATTCTACCATGCCTGCAAGCTTACTATGGTTTGGAGACTCAAACTTCATTTTACTATTGTTTGGACACTAAAACCTTTTAGTGTCCGTGTTTAAGGTTAGGGTTTAGGGATTGGATTTGGGGTCTAGGTTACCATAAAAACATGTGCTATAGCTCACTTGTGGCAAAAAATGTCGTAACGGCCTCTCCGGTCTAAAACGTAGGTGGCAGGTCGGATACATGAAATTGGCTATTTGGCCACGGAAACGTGTGCTACAGCTCGTGGGAGGCCAAGGACCACTTTAAGGTGCTCTGGGGACCAAAAAAGCGGGTGGTGGAACACGTACTTAAAAATGGTCGCTCGACCATGAAAACGTGTGCCATAGCCTACGGGAGGCCATAAACAGCCTTAGCAGTCTTAGTGGCCAAATCATGGGTGGCGGACGGGAGGCATGAAATCGTCGTTTGACGATGAAAACATGTGTCACGGGAGGCCAAAAATAGCCTTACCGGCCTCCAGGGACCAAAACGTGTACTATGGTTTGGACACTAAAATTCTACTATGTCAGCAAAGTTGATATGGTTGGGAGACTCAAATTTCATTTTACCATGGTTTCAACACTAAAATCATTTAGTGTCGATGTTAACGTTTAGGGTTTAGGGATAGGATTTAGGGTCTAGGTTTCCATAAAATCGTGTGCTATAGCTCACGGGTGGCAAAAAATGCCATAACGGCCTCCCCGGTCTAAAACGAAGGTGGCAGGTCGGATACATAAAATTTGCTGTTTGGCCACGGAAATGTGTGATATAGCTCGTGGGAGGCCAAGAACCGCTTTAAGGTGCTCCGAGGACAAAAAACACGTGTGGCGGAACGCGGACATAAAAATGGTCGCTCGGCCATGAAAACGTGTGCTATAGCTCACGGGAGGCCAAAACAGCCTTACTAGTCTCTATGGTCAAATGATGGGTGGCGAACGGGAGGCACGAAATCGCTGTTCGGTGACAAAAACATGTGTCACGGGAGGCCAAAAATAGACTTACGGGCCTCCGGGGACTAAAATGTGTACTATGGTTTGGACACTAAAATTCTACCATGCCTGCAAGCTTACTATGGTTTGGAGACTCAAACTTCATTTTACTATTGTTTGGACACTAAAACCTTTTAGTGTCCGTGTTTAAGGTTAGGGTTTAGGGATTGGATTTGGGGTCTAGGTTACCATAAAAACATGTGCTATAGCTCACTTGTGGCAAAAAATGTCGTAACGGCCTCTCCGGTCTAAAACGTAGGTGGCAGGTCGGATACATGAAATTGGCTATTTGGCCACGGAAACGTGTGCTACAGCTCGTGGGAGGCCAAGGACCACTTTAAGGTGCTCTGGGGACCAAAAAGCGGGTGGTGGAACACGTACTTAAAAATGGTCGCTCGACCATGAAAACGTGTGCCATAGCCTACGGGAGGCCATAAACAGCCTTAGCAGTCTTAGTGGCCAAATCATGGGTGGCGGACGGGAGGCATGAAATCAGTCGTTTGACGATGAAAACATGTGTCACGGGAGGCCAAAAATAGCCTTACCAGGCCTCCAGGGACCAAAACGTGTACTATGGTTTGGACACTAAAATTCTACTATGTCAGCAAAGTTGATATGGTTGGGAGACTCAAATTTCATTTTACCATGGTTTCAACACTAAAATCATTTAGTGTCGATGTTAACGTTTAGGGTTTAGGGATAGGATTTAGGGTCTAGGTTTCCATAAAATCGTGTGCTATAGCTCACGGGTGGCAAAAAATGCCATAACGGCCTCCCCGGTCTAAAACGAAGGTGGCAGGTCGGATACATAAAATTTGCTGTTTGGCCACGGAAATGTGTGATATAGCTCGTGGGAGGCCAAGAACCGCTTTAAGGTGCTCCGAGGACAAAAACACGTGTGGCGGAACGCGGACATAAAAATGGTCGCTCGGCCATGAAAACGTGTGCTATAGCTCACGGGAGGCCAAAACAGCCTTACTAGTCTCTATGGTCAAATGATGGGTGGCGAACGGGAGGCACGAAATCGCTGTTCGGTGACAAAAACATGTGTCACGGGAGGCCAAAATAGACTTACGGGCCTCCGGGGACTAAAATGTGTACTATGGTTTGGACACTAAAATTCTACCATGCCTGCAAGCTTACTATGGTTTGGAGACTCAAACTTCATTTTACTATTGTTTGGACACTAAAACCTTTTAGTGTCGGTGTTAAGGTTAGGGTTTAGGGATTGGATTTGGGGTCTAGGTTACCATAAAAACATGTGCTATAGCTCACTTGTGGCAAAAAAATGTCGTAACGGCCTCTCCGGTCTAAAACGTAGGTGGCAGGTCGGATACATGAAATTGGCTATTTGGCCACGGAAACGTGTGCTACAGCTCGTGGGAGGCCAAGGACCACTTTAAGGTGCTCTGGGGACCAAAAAGCGGGTGGTGGAACACGTACTTAAAAATGGTCGCTCGACCATGAAAACGTGTGCCATAGCCTACGGGAGGCCATAAACAGCCTTAGCAGTCTCAGTGGCCAAATCATGGGTGGCGGACGGGAGGCATGAAATCGTCGTTTGACGATGAAAACATGTGTCACGGGAGGCCAAAAATAGCCTTACCGGCCTCCGGGGACCAAAACGTGTACTATGGTTTGGACACTAAAATTCTACTATGTCAGCAAAGTTGATAATGGTTGGGAGACTCAAATTTCATTTTACCATGGTTTCAACACTAAAATCATTTAGTGTCGATGTTAACGTTTAGGGTTTAGGGATAGGATTTAGGGTCTAGGTTTCCATAAAATCGTGTGCTATAGCTCACGGGTGGCAAAAAAATGCCATAACGGCCTCCCCGGTCTAAAACGAAGGTGGCAGGTCGGATACATAAAATTGGCTGTTTGGCCACGGAAATGTGTGATATAGCTCGCGGGAGGCCAAGAACCGCTTTAAGGTGCTCCGGGGAGAAAAACACGTGTGGAGGAACACGGACATAAAAATGGTCGCTCGGCCATGAAAACGTGTGCTATAGCTCACGGGAGGCCAAAACAACCTTACTAGTCTCTATGGTCAAATAATGGGTGGCGATCGGGAGGCACGAAATCGCTGTTCGATGACAAAAACATGTGTCACGGGAGGCCAAAATAGACTTACGGGCCTCCGGGGACTAAAATGTGTACTATGGTTTGGACACTAAAATTCTACCATGCCTGCAAGCTTACTATGGTTTGGAGACTCAAACTTCATTTTACTATGGTTTGGACACTAAAACCTTTTAGTGTCGGTGTTTAAGGTTAGGGTTTAAGGATTGGATTTGGGGTCTAGGTTACCATAAAAACATGTGCTATAGCTCACTTGTGGCAAAAAATGTCGTAACGGCCTCTCCGGATCTAAAACGTAGGTGGCAGGTCGGATACATGAAATTGGCTCTTTGGCCACGGAAACGTGTGCTACAGCTCGTGGGAGGCCAAGGACCACTTTAAGGTGCTCTGGGGACCAAAAAGCGGGTGGTGGAACACGTACTTAAAATGGTCGCTCGACCATGAAAACGTGTGCCATAGCCTACGGGAGGCCATAAACAGCCTTAGCAGTCTCAGTGGCCAAATCATGGGTGGCGGACGGGAGGCATGAAATCGTCGTTTGACGATGAAAACATGTGTCACGGGAGGCCAAAAATAGCCTTACCGGCCTCCGGGGACCAAAACGTGTACTATGGTTTGGACACTAAAATTCTACTATGTCAGCAAAGTTGATAATGGTTGGGAGACTCAAATTTCATTTTACCATGGTTTCAACACTAAAATCATTTAGTGTCGATGTTAACGTTTAGGGTTTAGGGATAGGATTTAGGGTCTAGGTTTCCATAAAATCGTGTGCTATAGCTCACGGGTGGCAAAAAAATGCCATAACGGCCTCCCCGGTCTAAAACGAAGGTGGCAGGTCGGATACATAAAATTGGCTGTTTGGCCACGGAAATGTGTGATATAGCTCGTGGGAGGCCAAGAACCGCTTTAAGGTGCTCCGAGGACAAAAACACGTGTGGCGGAACGCGGACATAAAAATGGTCGCTCGGCCATGAAAACGTGTGCTATAGCTCACGGGAGGCCAAAACAGCCTTACTAGTCTCTATGGTCAAATGATGGGTGGCGATACGGGAGGCACGAAATCGCTGTTCGGTGACAAAAACATGTGTCACGGGAGGCCAAAATAGACTTACGGGCCTCCGGGGACTAAAATGTGTACTATGGTTTGGACACTAAAATTCTACCATGCCTGCAAGCTTACTATGGTTTGGAGACTCAAACTTCATTTTACTATTGTTTGGACACTAAAACCTTTTAGTGTCCGGTGTTTAAGGTTAGGGTTTAGGGATTGGATTTGGGGTCTAGGTTACCATAAAAACATGTGCTATAGCTCACTTGTGGCAAAAAATGTCGTAACGGCCTCTCCGGTCTAAAACGTAGGTGGCAGGTCGGATACATGAAATTGGCTATTTGGCCACGGAAACGTGTGCTACAGCTCGTGGGAGGCCAAGGACCACTTTAAGGTGCTCTGGGGACCAAAAAGCGGGTGGTGGAACACGTACTTAAAAATGGTCGCTCGACCATGAAAACGTGTGCCATAGCCTACGGGAGGCCATAAACAGCCTTAGCAGTCTTAGTGGCCAAATCATGGGTGGCGGACGGGAGGCATGAAATCGTCGTTTGACGATGAAAACATGTGTCACGGGAGGCCAAAAATAGCCTTACCGGCCTCCGGGGACCAAAACGTGTACTATGGTTTGGACACTAAAATTCTACTATGTCAGCAAAGTTGATATGGTTGGGAGACTCAAATTTCATTTTACCATGGTTTCAACACTAAAATCATTTAGTGTCGATGTTAACGTTTAGGGTTTAGGGATAGGATTTAGGGTCTAGGTTTCCATAAAATCGTGTGCTATAGCTCACGGGTGGCAAAAAATGCCATAACGGCCTCCCGGTCTAAAACGAAGGTGGCAGGTCGGATACATAAAATTTGCTGTTTGGCCACGGAAATGTGTGATATAGCTCGTGGGAGGCCAAGAACCGCTTTAAGGTGCTCCGAGGACAAAAACACGTGTGGCGGAACGCGGACATAAAAATGGTCGCTCGGCCATGAAAACGTGTGCTATAGCTCACGGGAGGCCAAAACAGCCTTACTAGTCTCTATGGTCAAATGATGGGTGGCGAACGGGAGGCACGAAATCGCTGTTCGGTGACAAAAACATGTGTCACGGGAGGCCAAAATAGACTTACGGGCCTCCGGGGACTAAAATGTGTACTATGGTTTGGACACTAAAATTCTACCATGCCTGCAAGCTTACTATGGTTTGGAGACTCAAACTTCATTTTACTATTGTTTGGACACTAAAACCTTTTAGTGTCCGTGTTTAAGGTTAGGGTTTAGGGATTGGATTTGGGGTCTAGGTTACCATAAAAACATGTGCTATAGCTCACTTGTGGCAAAAAATGTCGTAACGGCCTCTCCGGTCTAAAACGTAGGTGGCAGGTCGGATACATGAAATTGGCTATTTGGCCACGGAAACGTGTGCTACAGCTCGTGGGAGGCCAAGGACCACTTTAAGGTGCTCTGGGGACCAAAAAGCGGGTGGTGGAACACGTACTTAAAAATGGTCGCTCGACCATGAAAACGTGTGCCATAGCCTACGGGAGGCCATAAACAGCCTTAGCAGTCTTAGTGGCCAAATCATGGGTGGCGGACGGGAGGCATGAAATCGTCGTTTGACGATGAAAACATGTGTCACGGGAGGCCAAAAATAGCCTTACCGGCCTCCAGGGACCAAAACGTGTACTATGGTTTGGACACTAAAATTCTACTATGTCAGCAAAGTTGATATGGTTGGGAGACTCAAATTTCATTTTACCATGGTTTCAACACTAAAATCATTTAGTGTCGATGTTAACGTTTAGGGTTTAGGGATAGGATTTAGGGTCTAGGTTTCCATAAAATCGTGTGCTATAGCTCACGGGTGGCAAAAAATGCCATAACGGCCTCCCCGGTCTAAAACGAAGGTGGCAGGTCGGATACATAAAATTTGCTGTTTGGCCACGGAAATGTGTGATATAGCTCGTGGGAGGCCAAGAACCGCTTTAAGGTGCTCCGAGGACAAAAACACGTGTGGCGGAACGCGGACATAAAAATGGTCGCTCGGCCATGAAAACGTGTGCTATAGCTCACGGGAGGCCAAAACAGCCTTACTAGTCTCTATGGTCAAATGATGGGTGGCGAACGGGAGGCACGAAATCGCTGTTCGGTGACAAAAACATGTGTCACGGGAGGCCAAAATAGACTTACGGGCCTCCGGGGACTAAAATGTGTACTATGGTTTGGACACTAAAATTCTACCATGCCTGCAAGCTTACTATGGTTTGGAGACTCAAACTTCATTTTACTATTGTTTGGACACTAAAACCTTTTAGTGTCCGTGTTTAAGGTTAGGTTTAGGGATTGGATTTGGGGTCTAGGTTACCATAAAAACATGTGCTATAGCTCACTTGTGGCAAAAAATGTCGTAACGGCCTCTCCGGTCTAAAACGTAGGTGGCAGGTCGGATACATGAAATTGGCTATTTGGCCACGGAAACGTGTGCTACAGCTCGTGGGAGGCCAAGGACCACTTTAAGGTGCTCTGGGGACCAAAAAGCGGGTGGTGGAACACGTACTTAAAAATGGTCGCTCGACCATGAAAACGTGTGCCATAGCCTACGGGAGGCCATAAACAGCCTTAGCAGTCTTAGTGGCCAAATCATGGGTGGCGGACGGGAGGCATGAAATCGTCGTTTGACGATGAAAACATGTGTCACGGGAGGCCAAAAATAGCCTTACCGGCCTCCAGGGACCAAAACGTGTACTATGGTTTGGACACTAAAATTCTACTATGTCAGCAAAGTTGATATGGTTGGGAGACTCAAATTTCATTTTACCATGGTTTCAACACTAAAATCATTTAGTGTCGATGTTAACGTTTAGGGTTTAGGGATAGGATTTAGGGTCTAGGTTTCCATAA
The DNA here is from genome assembly GCF_902167145.1 of Zea mays. Lineage (NCBI taxonomy): Eukaryota > Viridiplantae > Streptophyta > Magnoliopsida > Poales > Poaceae > Zea > Zea mays. The sequence continues at coordinate 54,814 of NW_023366861.1, forward strand.
AATCGTGTGCTATAGCTCACGGGTTGGCAAAAAATGCCATAACGGCCTCCCCGGTCTAAAACGAAGGTGGCAGGTCGGATACATAAAATTTGCTGTTTGGCCACGGAAATGTGTGATATAGCTCGTGGGAGGCCAAGAACCGCTTTAAGGTGCTCCGAGGACAAAAACACGTGTGGCGGAACGCGGACATAAAAATGGTCCGCTCGGCCATGAAAACGTGTGCTATAGCTCACGGGAGGCCAAAACAGCCTTACTAGTCTCTATGGTCAAATGATGGGTGGCGAACGGGAGGCACGAAATCGCTGTTCGGTGACAAAAACATGTGTCACGGGAGGCCAAATAGACTTACGGGCCTCCGGGGACTAAAATGTGTACTATGGTTTGGACACTAAAATTCTACCATGCCTGCAAGCTTACTATGGTTTGGAGACTCAAACTTCATTTTACTATTGTTTGGACACTAAAACCTTTTAGTGTCCGTGTTTAAGGTTAGGGTTTAGGGATTGGATTTGGGGTCTAGGTTACCATAAAAACATGTGCTATAGCTCACTTGTGGCAAAAAATGTCGTAACGGCCTCTCCGGTCTAAAACGTAGGTGGCAGGTCGGATACATGAAATTGGCTATTTGGCCACGGGAAACGTGTGCTACAGCTCGTGGGAGGCCAAGGACCACTTTAAGGTGCTCTGGGGACCAAAAAGCGGGTGGTGGAACACGTACTTAAAAATGGTCGCTCGACCATGAAAACGTGTGCCATAGCCTACGGGAGGCCATAAACAGCCTTAGCAGTCTTAGTGGCCAAATCATGGGTGGCGGACGGGAGGCATGAAATCGTCGTTTGACGATGAAAACATGTGTCACGGGAGGCCAAAAATAGCCTTACCGGCCTCCAGGGACCAAAACGTGTACTATGGTTTGGACACTAAAATTCTACTATGTCAGCAAAGTTGATATGGTTGGGAGACTCAAATTTCATTTTACCATGGTTTTCAACACTAAAATCATTTAGTGTCGATGTTAACGTTTAGGGTTTAGGGATAGGATTTAGGGTCTAGGTTTCCATAAAATCGTGTGCTATAGCTCACGGGTGGCAAAAAATGCCATAACGGCCTCCCCGGTCTAAAACGAAGGTGGCAGGTCGGATACATAAAATTTGCTGTTTGGCCACGGAAATGTGTGATATAGCTCGTGGGAGGCCAAGAACCGCTTTAAGGTGCTCCGAGGACAAAAACACGTGTGGCGGAACGCGGACATAAAAATGGTCGCTCGGCCATGAAAACGTGTGCTATAGCTCACGGGAGGCCAAAACAGCCTTACTAGTCTCTATGGTCAAATGATGGGTGGCGAACGGGAGGCACGAAATCGCTGTTCGGTGACAAAAACATGTGTCACGGGAGGCCAAAATAGACTTACGGGCCTCCGGGGACTAAAATGTGTACTATGGTTTGGACACTAAAATTCTACCATGCCTGCAAGCTTACTATGGTTTGGAGACTCAAACTTCATTTTACTATTGTTTGGACACTAAAACCTTTTAGTGTCGGTGTTTAAGGTTAGGGTTTAGGGATTGGATTTGGGGTCTAGGTTACCATAAAAACATGTGCTATAGCTCACTTGTGGCAAAAAATGTCGTAACGGCCTCTCCGGTCTAAAACGTAGGTGGCAGGTCGGATACATGAAATTGGCTCTTTGGCCACGGAAAACGTGTGCTACAGCTCGTGGGAGGCCAAGGACCACTTTAAGGTGCTCTGGGGACCAAAAAGCGGGTGGTGGAACACGTACTTAAAAATGGTCGCTCGACCATGAAAACGTGTGCCATAGCCTACGGGAGGCCATAAACAGCCTTAGCAGTCTTAGTGGCCAAATCATGGGTGGCGGACGGGAGGCATGAAATCGTCGTTTGACGATGAAAACATGTGTCACGGGAGGCCAAAAATAGCCTTACCGGCCTCCAGGGACCAAAACGTGTACTATGGTTTGGACACTAAAATTCTACTATGTCAGCAAAGTTGATATGGTTGGGAGACTCAAATTTCATTTTACCATGGTTTCAACACTAAAATCATTTAGTGTCGATGTTAACGTTTAGGGTTTAGGGATAGGATTTAGGGTCTAGGTTTCCATAAAATCGTGTGCTATAGCTCACGGGTGGCAAAAAATGCCATAACGGCCTCCCCGGTCTAAAACGAAGGTGGCAGGTCGGATACATAAAATTTGCTGTTTGGCCACGGAAATGTGTGATATAGCTCGTGGGAGGCCAAGAACCGCTTTAAGGTGCTCCGAGGACAAAAACACGTGTGGCGGAACGCGGACATAAAAATGGTCGCTCGGCCATGAAAACGTGTGCTATAGCTCACGGGAGGCCAAAACAGCCTTACTAGTCTCTATGGTCAAATGATGGGTGGCGAACGGGAGGCACGAAATCGCTGTTCGGTGACAAAAACATGTGTCACGGGAGGCCAAAATAGACTTACGGGCCTCCGGGGACTAAAATGTGTACTATGGTTTGGACACTAAAATTCTACCATGCCTGCAAGCTTACTATGGTTTGGAGACTCAAACTTCATTTTACTATTGTTTGGACACTAAAACCTTTTAGTGTCCGTGTTTAAGGTTAGGGTTTAGGGATTGGATTTGGGGTCTAGGTTACCATAAAAACATGTGCTATAGCTCACTTGTGGCAAAAAATGTCGTAACGGCCTCTCCGGTCTAAAACGTAGGTGGCAGGTCGGATACATGAAATTGGCTATTTGGCCACGGAAACGTGTGCTACAGCTCGTGGGAGGCCAAGGACCACTTTAAGGTGCTCTGGGGACCAAAAAGCGGGTGGTGGAACACGTACTTAAAATGGTCGCTCGACCATGAAAACGTGTGCCATAGCCTACGGGAGGCCATAAACAGCCTTAGCAGTCTTAGTGGCCAAATCATGGGTGGCGGACGGGAGGCATGAAATCGTCGTTTGACGATGAAAACATGTGTCACGGGAGGCCAAAAATAGCCTTACCGGCCTCCAGGGACCAAAACGTGTACTATGGTTTGGACACTAAAATTCTACTATGTCAGCAAAGTTGATATGGTTGGGAGACTCAAATTTCATTTTACCATGGTTTCAACACTAAAATCATTTAGTGTCGATGTTAACGTTTAGGGTTTAGGGATAGGATTTAGGGTCTAGGTTTCCATAAAATCGTGTGCTATAGCTCACGGGTGGCAAAAAATGCCATAACGGCCTCCCCGGTCTAAAACGAAGGTGGCAGGTCGGATACATAAAATTTGCTGTTTGGCCACGGAAATGTGTGATATAGCTCGTGGGAGGCCAAGAACCGCTTTAAGGTGCTCCGAGGACAAAAACACGTGTGGCGGAACGCGGACATAAAAATGGTCGCTCGGCCATGAAAACGTGTGCTATAGCTCACGGGAGGCCAAAACAGCCTTACTAGTCTCTATGGTCAAATGATGGGTGGCGAACGGGAGGCACGAAATCGCTGTTCGGTGACAAAAACATGTGTCACGGGAGGCCAAAATAGACTTACGGGCCTCCGGGGACTAAAATGTGTACTATGGTTTGGACACTAAAATTCTACCATGCCTGCAAGCTTACTATGGTTTGGAGACTCAAACTTCATTTTACTATTGTTTGGACACTAAAACCTTTTAGTGTCCGTGTTTAAGGTTAGGGTTTAGGGATTGGATTTGGGGTCTAGGTTACCATAAAAACATGTGCTATAGCTCACTTGTGGCAAAAAATGTCGTAACGGCCTCTCCGGTCTAAAACGTAGGTGGCAGGTCGGATACATGAAATTGGCTATTTGGCCACGGAAACGTGTGCTACAGCTCGTGGGAGGCCAAGGACCACTTTAAGGTGCTCTGGGGACCAAAAAGCGGGTGGTGGAACACGTACTTAAAAATGGTCGCTCGACCATGAAAACGTGTGCCATAGCCTACGGGAGGCCATAAACAGCCTTAGCAGTCTTAGTGGCCAAATCATGGGTGGCGGACGGGGAGGCATGAAATCGTCGTTTGACGATGAAAACATGTGTCACGGGAGGCCAAAAATAGCCTTACCGGCCTCCAGGGACCAAAACGTGTACTATGGTTTGGACACTAAAATTCTACTATGTCAGCAAAGTTGATATGGTTGGGAGACTCAAATTTCATTTTACCATGGTTTCAACACTAAAATCATTTAGTGTCGATGTTAACGTTTAGGGTTTAGGGATAGGATTTAGGGTCTAGGTTTCCATAAAATCGTGTGCTATAGCTCACGGGTGGCAAAAAAATGCCATAACGGCCTCCCCGGTCTAAAACGAAGGTGGCAGGTCGGATACATAAAATTTGCTGTTTGGCCACGGAAATGTGTGATATAGCTCGTGGGAGGCCAAGAACCGCTTTAAGGTGCTCCGAGGACAAAAACACGTGTGGCGGAACGCGGACATAAAAATGGTCGCTCGGCCATGAAAACGTGTGCTATAGCTCACGGGAGGCCAAAACAGCCTTACTAGTCTCTATGGTCAAATGATGGGTGGCGAACGGGAGGCACGAAATCGCTGTTCGAGTGACAAAAACATGTGTCACGGGAGGCCAAAATAGACTTACGGGCCTCCGGGGACTAAAATGTGTACTATGGTTTGGACACTAAAATTCTACCATGCCTGCAAGCTTACTATGGTTTGGAGACTCAAACTTCATTTTACTATTGTTTGGACACTAAAACCTTTTAGTGTCCGGTGTTTAAGGTTAGGGTTTAGGGATTGGATTTGGGGTCTAGGTTACCATAAAAACATGTGCTATAGCTCACTTGTGGCAAAAAATGTCGTAACGGCCTCTCCGGTCTAAAACGTAGGTGGCAGGTCGGATACATGAAATTGGCTCTTTGGCCACGGAAACGTGTGCTACAGCTCGTGGGAGGCCAAGGACCACTTTAAGGTGCTCTGGGACCAAAAAGCGGGTGGTGGAACACGTACTTAAAATGGTCGCTCGACCATGAAAACGTGTGCCATAGCCTACGGGAGGCCATAAACAGCCTTAGCAGTCTTCAGTGGCCAAATCATGGGTGGCGGACGGGAGGCATGAAATCGTCGTTTGACGATGAAAACATGTGTCACGGGAGGCCAAAAATAGCCTTACCGGCCTCCGGGGACCAAAACGTGTACTATGGTTTGGACACTAAAATTCTACTATGTCAGCAAAGTTGATATAGGTTGGGAGACTCAAATTTCATTTTACCATGGTTTCAACACTAAAATCATTTAGTGTCGATGTTAACGTTTAGGGTTTAGGGATAGGATTTAGGGTCTAGGTTTCCATAAAATCGTGTGCTATAGCTCACGGGTGGCAAAAAATGCCATAACGGCCCTCCCCGGTCTAAAACGAAGGTGGCAGGTCGGATACATAAAATTGGCTGTTTGGCCACGGAAATGTGTGATATAGCTCGCGGGAGGCCAAGAACCGCTTTAAGGTGCTCCGGGGAGAAAAACACGTGTGGAGGAACACGGACATAAAAATGGTCGCTCGGCCATGAAAACGTGTGCTATAGCTCACGGGAGGCCAAAACAACCTTACCAGTCTCTATGGTCAAATAATGGGTGGCGGTCGGGAGGCACGAAATCGCTGTTCGACGACAAAAACATGTGTCACGGGAGGCCAAAATAGCCTTACGGGCCGCCGGGGACTAAAACGTGTACTATGGTTTGGACACTAAAATTCTACCATGCCTGCAAGCTTACTATGGTTTGGAGACTCAAACTTCATTTTACTATGGTTTGGACACTAAAACCTTTTAGTGTCGGTGTTTAAGGTTAGGGTTTAAGGATTGGATTTGGGGTCTAGGTTACCATAAAAACATGTGCTATAGCTCACTTGTGGCAAAAAAATGTCGTAACGGCCTCTCTGATCTAAAACGTAGGTGGCAGGTCGGATACATGAAATTGGCTCTTTGGCCACGGAAACGTGTGCTACAGCTCGTGGGAGGCCAAGGACCACTTTAAGGTGCTCTGGGGACCAAAAAGCGGGTGGTGGAACACGTACTTAAAATGGTCGCTCGACCATGAAAACGTGTGCCATAGCCTACGGGAGGCCATAAACAGCCTTAGCAGTCTTCAGTGGCCAAATCATGGGTGGCGGACGGGAGGCATGAAATCGTCGTTTGACGATGAAAACATGTGTCACGGGAGGCCAAAAATAGCCTTACCGGCCTCCAGGGACCAAAACGTGTACTATGGTTTGGACACTAAAATTCTACTATGTCAGCAAAGTTGATAATGGTTGGGAGACTCAAATTTCATTTTACCATGGTTTCAACACTAAAATCATTTAGTGTCGATGTTAACGTTTAGGGTTTAGGGATAGGATTTAGGGTCTAGGTTTCCATAAAATCGTGTGCTATAGCCTCACGGGTGGCAAAAAATGCCATAACGGCCTCCCCGGTCTAAAACGAAGGTGGCAGGTCGGATACATAAAATTTGCTGTTTGGCCACGGAAATGTGTGATATAGCTCGCTGGGAGGCCAAGAACCGCTTTAAGGTGCTCCGAGGAGAAAAACACGTGTGGAGGAACAGCGGACATAAAAATGGTCGCTCGGCCATGAAAACGTGTGCTATAGCTCACGGGAGGCCAAAACAACCTTACTAGTCTCTATGGTCAAATGAATGGGTGGCGGACGGGAGGCACGAAATCGCTGTTCGGTGACAAAAACATGTGTCACGGGAGGCCAAAATAGACTTACGGTCCTCCGGGGACTAAAATGTGTACTATGGTTTGGACACTAAAATTCTACCATGCCTGCAAGCTTACTATGGTTTGGAGACTCAAACTTCATTTTACTATGGTTTGGACACTAAAACCTTTTAGTGTCGGTGTTTAAGGTTAGGGTTTAGGGATTGGATTTGGGGTCTAGGTTACCATAAAAACATGTGCTATAGCTCACTTGTGGCAAAAAATGTCGTAACGGCCTCTCCGGTCTAAAACGTAGGTGGCAGGTCGGATACATGAAATTGGCTCTTTGGCCACGGAAACGTGTGCTACAGCTCGTGGGAGGCCAAGGACCACTTTAAGGTGCTCTGGGGACCAAAAAGCGGGTGGTGGAACACGTACTTAAAAATGGTCGCTCGACCATGAAAACGTGTGCCATAGCCTACGGGAGGCCATAAACAGCCTTAGCAGTCTTAGTGGCCAAATCATGGGTGGCGGACGGGAGGCATGAAATCGTCGTTTGACGATGAAAACATGTGTCACGGGAGGCCAAAAATAGCCTTACCGGCCTCCAGGGGACCAAAACGTGTACTATGGTTTGGACACTAAAATTCTACTATGTCAGCAAAGTTGATATGGTTGGGAGACTCAAATTTCATTTACCATGGTTTCAACACTAAAATCATTTAGTGTCGATGTTAACGTTTAGGGTTTAGGGATAGGATTTAGGGTCTAGGTTTCCATAAAATCGTGTGCTATAGCTCACGGGTGGCAAAAAATGCCATAACGGCCTCCCCGTTCTAAAACGAAGGTGGCAGGTCGGATACATAAAATTTGCTGTTTGGCCACGGAAATGTGTGATATAGCTCGTGGGAGGGCCAAGAACCGCTTTAAGGTGCTCCGAGGACAAAAACACGTGTGGCGGAACGCGGACATAAAAATGGTCGCTCGGCCATGAAAACGTGTGCTATAGCTCACGGGAGGCCAAAACAGCCTTACTAGTCTCTATGGTCAAATGATGGGTGGCGAACGGGAGGCACGAAATCGCTGTTCGGTGACAAAAACATGTGTCACGGGAGGCCAAAATAGACTTACGGGCCTCCGGGGACTAAAATGTGTACTATGGTTTGGACACTAAATTCTACCATGCCTGCAAGCTTACTATGGTTTGGAGACTCAAACTTCATTTTACTATTGTTTGGACACTAAAACCTTTTAGTGTCCGTGTTTAAGGTTAGGGTTTAGGGATTGGATTTGGGGTCTAGGTTACCATAAAAAACATGTGCTATAGCTCACTTGTGGCAAAAAATGTCGTAACGGCCTCTCCGGTCTAAAACGTAGGTGGCAGGTCGGATACATGAAATTGGCTATTTGGCCACGGAAACGTGTGCTACAGCTCGTGGGAGGCCAAGGACCACTTTAAGGTGCTCTGGGGACCAAAAAGCGGGTGGTGGAACACGTACTTAAAAATGGCCGCTCGACCATGAAAACGTGTGCCATAGCCTACGGGAGGCCATAAACAGCCTTAGCAGTCTTAGTGGCCAAATCATGGGTGGCGGACGGGAGGCATGAAATCGTCGTTTGACGATGAAAACATGTGTCACGGGAGGCCAAAAATAGCCTTACCGGCCTCCAGGGACCAAAACGTGTACTATGGTTTGGACACTAAAATTCTACTATGTCAGCAAAGTTGATATGGTTGGGAGACTCAAATTTCATTTTACCATGGTTTCAACACTAAAATCATTTAGTGTCGATGTTAACGTTTAGGGTTTAGGGATAGGATTTAGGGTCTAGGTTTCCATAAAATCGTGTGCTATAGCTCACGGGTGGCAAAAAATGCCATAACGGCCTCCCCGGTCTAAAACGAAGGTGGCAGGTCGGATACATAAAATTTGCTGTTTGGCCACGGAAATGTGTGATATAGCTCGTGGGAGGCCAAGAACCAGCCTTTAAGGTGCTCCGAGGACAAAAACACGTGTGGCGGAACGCGGACATAAAAATGGTCGCTCGGCCATGAAAACGTGTGCTATAGCTCACGGGAGGCCAAAACAGCCTTACTAGTCTCTATGGTCAAATGATGGGTGGCGAACGGGAGGCACGAAATCGCTGTTCGGTGACAAAAACATGTGTCACGGGAGGCCAAAATAGACTTACGGGCCTCCGGGGACTAAAATGTGTACTATGGTTTGGACACTAAAATTCTACCATGCCTGCAAGCTTACTATGGTTTGGAGACTCAAACTTCATTTTACTATTGTTTGGACACTAAAACCTTTTAGTGTCCGTGTTTAAGGTTACGGTTTAGGGATTGGATTTGAGGGTCTAGGTTACCATAAAAACATGTGCTATAGCTCACTTGTGGCAAAAAAATGTCGTAACGGCCTCTCCGGTCTAAAACGTAGGTGGCAGGTCGGATACATGAAATTGGCTATTTGGCCACGGAAACGTGTGCTACAGCTCGTGGGAGGCCAAGGACCACTTTAAGGTGGCTCTGGGGACCAAAAAGCGGGTGGTGGAACACGTACTTAAAAATGGTCGCTCGACCATGAAAACGTGGTGCCATAGCCTACGGGAGGCCATAAACAGCCTTAGCAGTCTTAGTGGCCAATCATGGGTGGCAGACGGGAGGCATGAAATCGTCGGTTGGACGATGAAAACATGTGTCACTGGGAGGCCAAAAATAGCCTTACCGGCCTCCAGGGACCAAAACGGTACTATGGTTTGGACACTAAAATTCTACTATGTCAGCAAAGTTGATATGGTTGGGAGACTCAAATTTCATTTACCATGGTTTTCAACACTAAAATCATTTAGTGTCGATGTTAACGTTTAGGGTTTAGGGATAGGATTTAGGGTCTAGGTTTCCATAAAATCGTGTGCTATAGCTCACGGGTGGCAAAAAAATGCCATAACGGCCTCCCCCGGTCTAAAACGAAGGTGGCAAGGTCGGATACATAAAATTGCTGTTTGGCCACAGGAAATGTGTGATATAGCTCGTGGGAGGCCAAGAACCGCTTTAAGGTGCTCCGTGGGGGACAAAAACACGTGTGGAGGAACACGGGACATAAAAATGGTCGCTCGGCCATGAAAACGTGTGCTATAGCTCACGGGAGGCCAAAACAGCCTTACCTAGTCTCTATGGTCAAATGAATGGGTGGCGAACGGGAGGCACGAAATCGCTGTTCGGTGACAAAAACATGTGTCACGGGAGGCCAAAATAGACTTACGGGCCTCCGGGGACTAAAATGTGTACTATGTTTTGGACACTAAAATTCTACCATGCCTGCAAGCTTACTATGGTTTGGAGACTCAAACTTTCATTTACTATTGTTTGGACACTAAAACCTTTTAGTGTCGGTGTTTAAGGTTAGGGTTTAGGGATTGGATTTGGGGTCTAGGTTACCATAAAAACATGTGCTATAGCTCACTTGTGGCAAAAAATGTCGTAACGGCCTCTCCGGTCTAAAACGTAGGTGGCAGGTCGGATACATGGAAATTGGCTATTTGGCCACGGAAAACGTGTGCTACAGCTCGTGGGAGGCCAAGGACCACTTTAAGGTGCTCTGGGGACCAAAAAGCGGGTGGTGGAACACGTACTTAAAAATGGTCGCTCGACCATGAAAACGTGTGCCATAGCCTACGGGAGGCCATAAACAGCCTTAGCAGTCTCAGTGGCCAAATCATGGGTGGCGGACGGGAGGCATGAAATCGTCGTTTGACGATGAAAACATGTGTCACGGGAGGCCAAAAATAGCCTTACCGGCCTCCGGGACCAAAACGTGTACTATGGTTTGGACACTAAAATTCTACTATGTCAGCAAAGTTGATAAGGTTGGGAGACTCAAATTTCATTTTACCATGGTTTCAACACTAAAATCATTTAGTGTCGATGTTAACGTTTAGGTTTAGGGATAGGATTTAGGGTCTAGGTTTCCATAAAATCGTGTGCTATAGCTCACGGGTGGCAAAAAATGCCATAACGGCCTCCCGGTCTAAAACGAAGGTGGCAGGTCGGATACATAAAATTGGCTGTTTGGCCACGGAAATGTGTGATATAGCTCGTGGGAGGCCAAGAACCGCTTTAAGGTGCTCCGGGGAGAAAAACACGTGTGGAGGAACGGACATAAAAATGGTCGCTCGGCCATGAAAACGTGTGCTATAGCTCACGGGAGGCCAAAACAACCTTACCAGTCTCTATGGTCAAATAATGGGTGGCGGTCGGGAGGCACGAAATCGCTGTTCGACAAAAACATGTGTCACGGGAGGCCAAAATAGCCTTACGGGCCTCCGGGGACTAAAACGTGTACTATGGTTTGGACACTAAAATTCTACCATGCCTGCAAGCTTACTATGGTTTGGAGACTCAAACTTCATTTTACTATGGTTTGGACACTAAAACCTTTTAGTGTCGGTGTTTAAGGTTAGGGTTTAAGGATTGGATTTGGGGTCTAGGTTACCATAAAAACATGTGCTATAGCTCACTTGTGGCAAAAAATGTCGTAACGGCCTCTCCGGTCTAAAACGTAGGTGGCAGGTCGGATACATGAAATTGGCTCTTTGGCCACGGAAACGTGTGCTACAGCTCGTGGGAGGCCAAGGACCACTTTAAGGTGCTCTGGGGACCAAAAAGCGGGTGGTGGAACACGTACTTAAAATGGTCGCTCGACCATGAAAACGTGTGCCATAGCCTACGGGAGGCCATAAACAGCCTTAGCAGTCTCAGTGGCCAAATCATGGGTGGCGGACGGGAGGCATGAAATCGTCGTTTGACGATGAAAACATGTGTCACGGGAGGCCAAAAATAGCCTTACCGGCCTCCGGGACCAAAACGTGTACTATGGTTTGGACACTAAAATTCTACTATGTCAGCAAAGTTGATAAGGTTGGGAGACTCAAATTTCATTTTACCATGGTTTCAACACTAAAATCATTTAGTGTCGATGTTAACGTTTAGGGTTTAGGGATAGGATTTAGGGTCTAGGTTTCCATAAAATCGTGTGCTATAGCTCACGGGTGGCAAAAAATGCCATAACGGCCTCCCCGGTCTAAAACGAAGGTGGCAGGTCGGATACATAAAATTGCTGTTTGGCCACGGAAATGTGTGATATAGCTCGCGGGAGGCCAAGAACCGCTTTAAGGTGCTCCGAGGACAAAAACACGTGTGGAGGAACGCGGACATAAAAATGGTCGCTCGGCCATGAAAACGTGTGCTATAGCTCACGGGAGGCCAAAACAGCCTTACTAGTCTCTATGGTCAAATATGGGTGGCGAACGGGAGGCACGAAATCGCTGTTCGACAAAAACATGTGTCACGGGAGGCCAAACATAGCCTTACGGCTCCACCGGGGACTAAAACGTGTACTATGGTTTGGACACTAAAATTCTACCATGCCTGCCAAGCTTACTATGGTTTGGAGACTCAACTTCATTTTACTATGGTTTGGACACTAAAACCTTTTAGTGTCCGGTGTTTAAGGTTAGGGTTTAAGGATTGGATTTGGGGTCTAGGTTACCATAAAACATGTGCTATAGCTCACTGTGGCAAAAAAATGTCGTAACGGCCTCCTCGATCTAAAACGTAGGTGGCAGGTCGGATACATGAAATTGGCTCTTTGGCCACGGAAACGTGTGCTACAGCTCGTGGGAGGCCAAGGACCACTTTAAGGTGCTCTGGGGACCAAAAAGCCGGGTGGTGGAACACGTACTTAAAAATGGTCGCTCGACCATGAAAACGTGTGCCATAGCCTACGGGAGGCCATAAACAGCCTTAGCAGTCTCAGTGGCCAAATCATGGGTGGCGGACGGGACGGCATGAAATCGTCGTTTGACGATGAAAACATGTGTCACGGGAGGCCAAAAAATAGCCTTACTGGCCTCCGGGGACCAAACGTGTACTATGGTTTGGACACTAAAATTCTACTATGTCAGCAAAGTTGATAAGGGTTGGGAGACTCAAATTTCATTTTACCATGGTTTCAACACTAAAATCATTTAGTGTCGATGTTAACGTTTAGGGTTTAGGGATAGGATTTAGGGTCTAGGTTTCCATAAAATCGTGTGCTATAGCTCACAGGGTGGCAAAAAAATGCCATAACGGCCTCCCGGGTCTAAAACGAAAGGTGGCAGGTCGGATACATAAAATTTGCTGTTTGGCCACGGAAATGTGTGATATAGCTCGTGGGAGGCCAAGAACCGCTTTAAGGTGCTCCGAGGACAAAAACACTGTGTGGCGGAACGCGGCACATAAAAATGGTCGCTCGGCCATGAAAACGTGTGCTATAGCTCACGGGAGGCCAAAACAGCCTTACTAGTCTCTATGGTCAAATGATGGGTGGCGAAGTCGGGAGAGCACGAAATCGCTGTTCGATGACAAAAACATGTGTCACGGGAGGCCAAATAGCCTTACGGGCCTCCGGGGACTAAAACGTGTACTATGGTTTGGGACACTAAATTCTACCATGCACTGCAAAGGCGTACTATGGTTTGGAGACTCAAACTTCATTTTACTATGGTTTGGACACTAAACCTTTTAGTGTCGGTGTTTAAGTTAGGGGTTGTAAGGGATTGGATTTGGGGTCTAGGTACCATAAAAACATGTGCTAGTAGCTCACTTGTGGCAAAAAATGTCGTAACGGCCTCTCTGATCTAAAAACGTAGGTGCAGGTCGGATACATGAAAATTGGCTCTTTGGCCACGGAAACGTGTGCTACAGCTCGTGGGAGGCCAAGGACCACTTTAAGGTGCTCTGGGGACCAAAAAGCGGGTGGTGGAACACGTACTTAAAATGGTCGCTCGACCATGAAAACGTGTGCCATAGCCTACGGGAGGCCATAAACAGCCTTAGCAGTCTCAGTGGCCAAATCATGGGTGGCGGACGGGAGGCATGAAATCGTCGTTTGACGATGAAAACATGTGTCACGGGAGGCCAAAAATAGCCTTACCGGCCTCCGGGGACCAAAACGTGTACTATGGTTTGGACACTAAAATTCTACTATGTCAGCAAAGTTGATAAGGTTGGGAGACTCAAATTTCATTTTACCATGGTTTCAACACTAAAATCATTTAGTGTCGATGTTTAGGTTTAGGGATAGGATTTAGGGTCTAGGTTTCCATAAAATCGTGTGCTATAGCTCACGGGTGGCAAAAAATGCCATAACGGCCTCCCCGGTCTAAAACGAAGGTGGCAGGTCGGATACATAAAATTGCTGTTTGGCCACGGAAATGTGTGATATAGCTCGCGGGAGGCCAAGAACCGCTTTAAGGTGCTCCGAGGAGAAAAACACGTGTGGCGGAACACGGACATAAAAATGGTCGCTCGGCCATGAAAACGTGTGCTATAGCTCACGGGAGGCCAAAACAACCTTACTAGTCTCTATGGTCAAATGATGGGTGGGCGGGAGGCACGAAATCGCTGTTCGGACAAAAACATGTGTCACGGGAGGCCAAAATAGCCTTACGGGCCTCCGGGGACTAAAATGTGTACTATGGTTTGGACACTAAAATTCTACCATGCCTGCAAGCTTACTATGGTTTGGAGACTCAAACTTCATTTTACTATGTTTGGACACTAAAACCTTTTAGTGTCGGTGTTTAAGGTTAGGGTTTAGGATTGGATTTGGGGTCTAGGTTACCATAAAAACATGTGCTATAGCTCACTTGTGGCAAAAAATGTCGTAACGGCCTCTCCGGTCTAAAACGTAGGTGGCAGGTCGGATACATGAAATTGGCTCTTTGGCCACGGAAACGTGTGCTACAGCTCGTGGGAGGCCAAGGACCACTTTAAGGTGCTCTGGGGACCAAAAGCGGGTGGTGGAACACGTACTTAAAAATGGTCGCTCGACCATGAAAACGTGTGCCATAGCCTACGGGAGGCCATAAACAGCCTTAGCAGTCTTAGTGGCCAAATCATGGGTGGCGGACGGGAGGCATGAAATCGTCGTTTGACGATGAAAACATGTGTCACGGGAGGCCAAAAATAGCCTTACCGGCCTCCGGGACCAAAACGTGTACTATGGTTTGGACACTAAAATTCTACTATGTCAGCAAAGTTGATATGGTTGGGAGACTCAAATTTCATTTTACCATGGTTTCAACACTAAAATCCTTTAGTGTCGATGTTAACGTTTAGGTTTAGGGATAGGATTTAGGGTCTAGGTTTCCATAAAATCGTGTGCTATAGCTCACGGGTGGCAAAAAATGCCATAACGGCCTCCCCGGTCTAAAACGAAGGTGGCAGGTCGGATACATAAAATTGGCTGTTTGGCCACGGAAATGTGTGATATAGCTCGCGGGAGGCCAAGAACCGCTTTAAGGTGCTCCGGGAAAAACACGTGTGGAGGAACGGACATAAAAATGGTCGCTCGGCCATGAAAACGTGTGCTATAGCTCACGGGAGGCCAAAACAACCTTACCAGTCTCTATGGTCAAATGAATGGGTGGCGGTCGGGAGGCACGAAATCGCTGTTCGAGGACAAAAACATGTGTCACGGGAGGCCAAAATAGACTTACGGTCCGCCGGGGACTAAAAGTGTACTATGGTTTGGACACTAAAATTCTACCATGCCTGCAAGCTTACTATGGTTTGGAGACTCAAACTTCATTTTACTATGGTTTGGACACTAAAACCTTTAGTGTCGGTGTTTAAGGTTAGGGTTAGGATTGGATTTGGGTCTAGGTTACCATAAAAACATGTGCTATAGCTCACTTGTGGCAAAAAATGTCGTAACGGCCTCTCCGATCTAAAACGTAGGTGGCAGGTCGGATACATGAAATTGGCTCTTTGGCCACGGAAACGTGTGCTACAGCTCGTGGGAGGCCAAGGACCACTTTAAGGTGCTCTGGGGACCAAAAAGCGGGTGGTGGAACACGTACTTAAAATGGTCGCTCGACCATGAAAACGTGTGCCATAGCCTACGGGAGGCCATAAACAGCCTTAGCAGTCTCAGTGGCCAAATCATGGGGTGGCGGACGGGAGGCATGAAATCAGTCGTTTGACGATGAAAACATGTGTCACGGGAGGCCAAAAATAGCCTTACCGGCCTCCCGGGGACCAAAACGTGTACTATGGTTTGGACAACTAAAATTCTACTATGTCAGCAAAGTTGATAAGGTTGGGAGACTCAAATTTCATTTTACCATGGTTTCAACACTAAAATCATTTAGTGTCGACGTTAACGTTAGGGTTTAGGGATAGGATTTAGGGTCTAGGTTTCCATAAAATCAGTGTGCTATAGCTCACGGGTGGCAAAAAATGCCATAAACGGCCTCCCCGGTCTAAAACGAAGGTGGCAGGTCGGATACATAAAATTTGCGGTTTGGCCACGGAAATGTGTGATATAGCTCGTGGGAGGCCAAGAACCGCTTAAGGTGCTCCGAGGACAAAAACACGTGTGGCGGAACGCGGACATAAAAATGGTCGCTCGCCATGAAAACGTGTGCTATAGCTCACGGGAGGCCCAAAACAGCCTTACTAGTCTCTATGGTCAAATGATGGGTGGCGAACGGGAGGCACGAAATCGCTGTTCGGTGACAAAAACATGTGTCACGGGAGGCCAAATAGACTTACGGGCCTCCGGGGACTAAAACGTGTACTATGTTTGGACACTAAAATTCTACCATGCCTGCAAGCTTACTATGGTTTGGAGACTCAAACTTCATTTTACTTATGGTTTGGACACTAAAACCTTTAGTGTCGGTGTTTAAGGTTAGGGTTTAAGGATTGGATTTGGGGTCTAGGTTACCATAAAAACATGTGCTATAGCTCACTTGTGGCAAAAAATGTCGTAACGGCCTCTCCGGTCTAAAACGTAGGTGGCAGGTCGGATACATGAAATTGGCTATTTGGCCACGGAAACGTGTGCTACAGCTCGTGGGAGGCCAAGGACCACTTAAGGTGCTCTGGGGACCAAAAAGGCGGTGGTGGAAACACGTACTTAAAATGGTCGCTCGACCATGAAAACGTGTGCCATAGCCTACGGGAGGCCATAAACAGCCTTAGCAGTCTCAGTGGCCAAATCATGGGTGGCGGACGGGAGGCATGAAATCGTCGTTTGACGATGAAAACATGTGTCACGGGAGGCCAAAAATAGCCTTACCGCCTCCAGGGACCAAAACGTGTACTATGGTTTGGACACTAAAATTCTACTATGTCAGCAAAGTTGATATGGTTGGGAGACTCAAATTCATTTTACCATGGTTTCAACACTAAAATCCTTTAGTGTCGATGTTTAGGTTTAGGGATAGGATTTAGGGTCTAGGTTTCCATAAAATCGTGTGCTATAGCTCATGGGTGGCAAAAAAAAAAAAAAAAATGCCATAACGGCCTCCCCGTCTAAAACGAAGGTGCAGGTCGGATACATAAAATTGGCTGTTTGGCCACGGAAATGTGTGATATAGCTCGCGGGAGGCCAAGAACCGCTTTAAGGTGCTCCGGGGAGAAAAACACGTGTGGAGGAACACGGACATAAAAAATGGTCGCTCGGCCATGAAAACGTGTGCTATAGCTCACGGGAGGCCAAACAACCTTACCAGTCCTCTATGGTCAAATAATGGGTGGCGGTCGGGAGGCACGAAATCGCTGTTCGACGACAAAAACATGTGTCACGGGAGGCCAAAATAGCCTTAAGGTCCGCCGGGGACTAAAACGTGTACTATGGTTTGGACACTAAAATTCTACCATGCCTGCAAGCTTACTATGGTTTGGAGACTCAAACTTCATTTTACTATGGTTTGGACACTAAAACCTTTTAGTGTCGGTGTTTAAGGTTAGGGTTTAAGGATTGGATTTGGGGTCTAGGTTACCATAAAAAACATGTGCTATAGCTCACTTGTGGCAAAAAATGTCGTAACGGCCTCTCCGATCTAAAACGTAGGTGGCATGGTCGGATACATGAAATTGGCTCTTTGGCCACGGAAAACGTGTGCTACAGCTCGTGGGAGGCCAAGGACCACTTTAAGGTGCTCTGGGGACCAAAAAGCGGGTGGTGGAACACGTACTTAAAATGGTCGCTCGACCATGAAAACGTGTGCCATAGCCTACGGGAGGCCGTAAAACAGCCTTAGCAGTCTCAGTGGCCAAATCATGGGTGGCGGACGGGAGGCATGAAATCATCGTTTGACGATGAAAACATGTGTCACGGGAGGCCAAAAATAGCCTTACCGGCCTCCAGGGGACCAAACGTGTACTATGGTTTGGACACTAAAATTCTACTATGTCAGCAAAGTTGATAAGGTTGGGAGACTCAAATTTCATTTTACCATGGTTTCAACACTAAATCATTAGTGTCGACGTTAACGTTTAGGGTTTAGGGATAGGATTTAGGGTCTAGGTTTCCATAAAATCGTGTGCTATAGCTCACGGGTGGCAAAAAATGCCATAACGGCCTCCCCGGTCTAAAACGAAGGTGGCAGGTCGGATACATAAAATTTGCGGTTTGGCCACGGAAATGTGTGATATAGCTCGTGGGAGGCCAAGAACCGCTTTAAGGTGCTCCGAGGACAAAAACACGTGTGGCGGAACGCGGACATAAAAATGGTCGCATCGGCCATGAAAACCGTGTGCTATAGCTCACGGGAGGCCAAAACAGCCTTACTAGTCTCTATGGTCAAATGATGGGTGGCGAACGGGGAGGCACGAAATCGCTGTTCGGTGACAAAAACATGTGTCACGGAGGCCAAAATAGACTTACGGCCTCCGGGGACTAAAATGTGTACTATGGTTTGGACACTAAAATTCTACCATGCCTGCAAGCTTACTATGGTTTGGAGACTCAAACTTCATTTTAACTATTGTTTGGACACTAAAACCTTTTAGTGTCGGTGTTTAAGGTTAGGGTTTAGGGATTGGATTTGGGTCTAGGTTACCATAAAAACATGTGCTATAGCTCACTTGTGGCAAAAAATGTCGTAACGGCCTCTCCGGTCTAAAACGTAGGTGGCAGGTCGGATACATGAAATTGGCTCTTTGGCCACGGAAACGTGTGCTACAGCTCGTGGGAGGCCAAGGACCACTTTAAGGTGCTCTGGGGATGAAAAAGCGAGTGGTGGAACACGTACTTAAAAATGGTCGCTCGACCATGAAAACGTGGTGCCATAGCCTACGGGAGGCCATAAACAGCCTTAGCAGTCTCAGTGGCCAAATCATGGGTGGCGGACGGGAGGCATGAAATCGTCGTTTGACGATGAAAACATGTGTCACGGGAGGCCAAAAATAGCCTTACCGGCCTCTGGGGACCAAAAACGTGTACTATGGTTTGGACACTAAAATTCTACTATGTCAGCAAAGTTGATAAGGTTGGGAGACTCAAATTTCATTTTACCATGGTTTCAACACTAAAATCATTTAGTGTCGACGTTAACGTTTAGGGTTTAGGGATAGGATTTAGGGTCTAGGTTTCCATAAAATCGATGTGCTATAGCTCACGGGGTGGCAAAAAATGCCATAACGGCCTCCCCGGTCTAAACGAAGGTGGCAGGTCGGATACATACAAATTTGCGGTTTGGCCACGGAAATGTGTGATATAGCTCGTGGAGGCCAAGAAACCGCTTTAAGGTGCTCCGAGGACAAAAACACGTGTGGCGGAACGCGGACATAAAAATGGTCGCTCGGCCATGAAAACGTGTGCTATAGCTCACGGGAGGCCAAAAACAGCCTTACTAGTCTCTATGGTCAAATGATGGGTTGGCGAACGGGAGGCACGAAATCGCTGTTCGGTGACAAAAACATGTGTCACGGGAAGGCCAAAATAGCCTTACGGGCCTCCGGGGACTAAAACGTGTACTATGGTTTGGGACACTAAAATTCTACCATGCCTGCAAGCTTACTATGGTTTGGAGACTCAAACTTCATTTACTATGGTTTGGACACTAAAAACCTTTTAGTGTCGGTGTTTAAGGTTAGGGTTTAGGGATTGGATTTGGGGTCTAGGTTACCATAAAAACATGTGCTATAGCTCACTTGTGGCAAAAAATGTCGTAACGGCCTCTCCGGTCTAAAACGTAGGTGGCAGGTCGGATACATGAATTGGCTCTTTGGCCACGGAAACGTGTGCTACAGCTCGTGGGAGGCCAAGGACCACTTTAAGGTGCTCTGGGGACCAAAAGCGGGTGGTGGAACACGTACTTAAAATGGTCGCTCGACCATGAAAACGTGTGCCATAGCCTACGGGAGGCCTAAACAGCCTTAGCATCTCAGTGGCCAATCATGGGTGGCGGACGGGAGGCATGAAATCATCGTTTGACGATGAAACATGTGTCACGGGAGGCCAAAATAGCCTTAACCGGCCTCCGGGGACCAAACGTGTACTATGGTTTGGACACTAAAATTCTACTATGTCAGCAAAGTTGATAAGGTTGGGAGACTCAAATTTCATTTACCATGGTTTCAACACTAAAATCATTTAGTGTCGCGTTAACGTTAGGGTTTAGGGATAGGATTTAGGGTCTAGGTTTCCATAAAATCGTGTGCTATAGCTCACGGGTGGCAAAAAAATGCCATAACGGCCTCCCCGGTCTAAAACGAAGGTGGCAGGTCGGATACATAAAATTTGGCGGTTTGGCCACGGAAATGTGTGATATAGCTCGTGGAGGCCAAGACCGCTTTAAGGTGCTCCGAGACAAAAACACGTGTGGCGGAACGCGGACATAAAAATGGTCGCTCGGCCATGAAAACGTGTGCTATAGCTCACGGGAGGCCAAAACACCTTACTAGTCTCTATGGTCAAATGATGGGTGGCGAACGGGAGGCACGAAATCGCTGTTCGTGACAAAAACATGTGTCACGGGAGGCCAAAATAGACTTACGGGCCTCCGGGGACTAAAATGTGTACTATGGTTTGGACACTAAAATTCTACCATGCCTGCAAGCTTACTATGGTTTGGAGACTCAAACTTCATTTTACTATGTTTGGACACTAAAACCTTTTAGTGTCGGTGTTTAAGGTTAGGGTTTAGGATTGGATTTGGGGTCTAGGTTACCATAAAAACATGTGCTATAGCTCACTTGTGGCAAAAATGTCGTAACGCCTCTCCGGTCTAAAACGTAGGTGGCAGGTCGGATACATGAAATTGGCTCTTTGGCCACGGAAACGTGTGCTACAGCTCGTGGGAGGCCAAGGACCACTTTAAGGTGCTCTGGGGACCAAAAGCGGGTGGTGGAACACGTACTTAAAAATGGTCGCTCGACCATGAAAACGTGTGCCATAGCCTACGGGAGGCCATAAACAGCCTTAGCAGTCTTGTGGCCAAATCATGGGTGGCGGACGGGAGGCATGAAATCGTCGTTTGACGATGAAAACATGTGTCACGGGAGGCCAAAAATAGCCTTACCGGCCTCCAGGGACCAAAACGTGTACTATGGTTTGGACACTAAAATTCTACTATGTCAGCAAAGTTATATGGTTGGGAGACTCAAATTTCATTTTACCATGGTTTCAACACTAAATCCTTTAGTGTCGATGTTTTAGGTTTAGGGATAGGATTTAGGGTCTAGGTTTCCATAAAATCGTGTGCTATAGCTCATGGGTGGCAAAAAAATGCCATAACGGCCTCCCCGGTCTAAAACGAAGGTGGCAGGTCGGATACATAAAATTGGCTGTTTGGCCACGGAAATGTGTGATATAGCTCGCGGGAGGCCAAGAACCGCTTTAAGGTGCTCCGGGAGAAAACACGTGTGGAGGAACACGGACATAAAAATGGTCGCTCGGCCATGAAAACGTGTGCTATAGCTCACGGGAGGCCAAAACAACCTTACCAGTCTCTATGGTCAAATAATGGGTGGCGGTCGGGAGGCACGAAATCGCTGTTCGACGACAAAAACATGTGTCACGGGAGGCCAAAATAGCCTTACGGTCCGCCGGGGACTAAAACGTGTACTATGGTTTGGACACTAAAATTCTACCATGCCTGCAAGCTTACTATGGTTTGGAGACTCAAACTTCATTTTACTATGTTTGGACACTAAAACCTTTTAGTGTCGGTGTTTAAGGTTAGGGTTTAAGGATTGGATTTGGGGTCTAGGTTACCATAAAAACATGTGCTATAGCTCACTTGTGGCAAAAAATGTCGTAACGGCCTCTCCGATCTAAAACGTAGGTGGCAGGTCGGATACATGAAATTGGCTCTTTGGCCACGGAAACGTGTGCTACAGCTCGTGGGGGCCAAGGACCACTTTAGGTGCTCTGGGGACCAAAAAGCGGGTGGTGGAACACGTACTTAAAATGGTCCTCGACCATGAAAACGTGTGCCATAGCCTACGGGAGGCCATAAACAGCCTTAGCAGTCTCAGTGGCCAAATCATGGGTGGCGGACGGGAGGCATGAAATCGTCGTTTGACGATGAAAACATGTGTCACGGGAGGCCAAAAATAGCCTTACCGGCCTCCGGGGACCAAACGTGTACTATGGTTTGGACACTAAAATTCTACTATGTCAGCAAAGTTGATAAGGTTGGGAGACTCAATTTCATTTTACCATGGTTTCAACACTAAAA
>NW_023366863.1:0-76850 GCF_902167145.1 Zea mays
ACCTTGAAAATAGCCATGAGCGACCATTTTCAATAATACTAGAGGCTAACACCTACGGATTTTAGACCAAGAAATGGTCTCCACCAGAAATCCAAGAATGTGATCTATGGCAAGGAAACATATGTGGGGTGAGGTGTATGAGCGTCGGGTCGATGATCAATGGCCACACAACCCCCATTTTTGTCGAAAATAGCCATGAACGACCATTTTCAATAATACCGAAGGCTAACACCTACGGATTTTTGACCAAGAAATGGTCTCCACCAGAAATCCAAGAATGTGATCTATGGCAAGGAAACATATGTGGGGTGAGGTGTATGAGCCTCTGGTCGACGATCAATGGCCACACAACCCTAATTTTTTGTCGAAAATAGCCATGAACGACCATTTTCAATGACACTGAAGGCTAACACCTACGGATTTTTGACCAAGAAATGGTCTCCACCATAAATCCAAGAATGTGATCTATGGCAAGGAAACATATGTGTAGTGAGGTGTATGAGCCTCTGGTCGAAGATCAATGGCCACACAACCCCCATTTTTGTCGAAAATAGCCATGAATGACTATTTTAAAAAATACCAAAGGCTAACACATTCGGATTTTTGCCCAAGAAATGGTCTCCACCAGAAATCCAAGAATGTGATCTATGGCAAGGAAACATATGTGGGGTGAGGTGTACGAGCCTCTGGTCGATGATCAATGGCCACAGAACCCCCATTTTGCCGAAAATAGCCATGAATGACCATTTTCAATAATACCGAAGGCTAACACGTACGAGTTTTTGACCAAGAAATGGTCTGCACCAAAAATCCAAGAATGTGATCTATGGCAAGGAAACATATGAGGGGTGAGATTTATGAGCCTCTAGTCGATGGTAAATGGCCACACAACCCCCATTTTTTATGAAAATAGCCATGAGCGACCATTTTCAATAATATTAGAGGCTAAGACCTACGGATTTTTGACCAAGAAATGGTCTCCACCAGAAATCTAAGAATGTGATCTATGGCAAGGAAACATATGTGGGGTGAGGTGTATGAGCCTCTGGTCGATGATCAATGGCCACACAACCCACATTGTTGTCGAAAATAGCCATGAATGACCATTTACAATAATACCGAAGGCTAACACCTACGGATTTTTGACCAAGAAATGGTCTCCACCAGAAATCCAAGAATGTGATCTATGGCAAGGAAACATATGTGGGGTGAGGTGTATGAGCTCTGGTCGATGATCAATGGCCACACAACCCCCATTTTTGTCGAAAATGGCCATGAACGACCATTTTCAATAATATCGAAGGCTAACACCTACGGATTTTTGACCAAGAAATGGTCTCCACCAGAAATCCAAGAATGTGATCTACGACAAGGAAACATATGTGGGGTGAGGTGTATGAGCCTCTGGTCGACGATCAATGGCCACACAACCCCATTTTGCCGAAAATAGCCATGAATGACCATTTTCAATAATACCGAAGGCTAACACGTACGAGTTTTTAACCAAGAAATGGTTTCCACCAGAAATCCTAGAATGTAATCTATGGCAAGGAAACATATGTGGGGTGAGGTGTACGAGCCTCTGGTCGATGATCAATGGCCACACAACCCCCATTTTGCCGAAAATAGCCATGAACGACCATTTTCAATAATACCGAAGGCTAACACGTACGAGTTTTTGACCAAGAAATGGTCTCCACCAAAAATCCAAGAATGTGATCTATGGCAAGGAAACATATGTGGGGTGAGATTTATGAGCCTCTAGTCGATGATAAATGGCCACACAACCCCCATTTTTTTATGAAAATAGCAATGAGCGACCATTTTCAATAATATTAGAGGCTAAGACCTACGGATTTTTGACCAAGAAATGGTCTCCACCAGAAATCCAAGAATGTGATCTATGGCAAGGAAACATATGTGGGGTGAGGTGTATGAGCCTATGGTCGATGATCAATGGCCACACAACCCCCATTTTTGTCGAAAATAGCCATGAATGACCATTTACAATAATACCGAAGGCTAACACCTACGGATTTTTGACCAAGAAATGGTCTCCACCAGAAATCCAAGAATGTGATCTATGGCAAGGAAACATATGTGGGGTGAGGTGTATGAGCCTCTGGTCGATGATCAATGGCCACACAACCCCCATTTTTGTCGAAAATAGCCATGAACGACCATTTTCAATAATATCGAAGGCTAACACCTACGGATTTTTGACCAAGAAATGGTCTCCACCAGAAATCCAAGAATGTGATCTACGACAAGGAAACATTTGTGGGGTGAGGTGTATGAGCCTCTGGTCGACGATCAATGGCCACACAACCCCCATTTTGCCGAAAATAGCCATGAATGACCATTTTCAATAATACCGAAGGCTAACACGTACGAGTTTTTAACCAAGAAATGGCTTCCACCAGAAATCCAAGAATGTAATCTATGGCAAGGAAACATATGTGGGGTGAGGTTTATGAGCCTCTAGTCGATGATAAATGGCCACACAACCCCCATTTTTTATGAAAATAGCCATGAGCGACCTTGAAAATAGCCATGAGCGACCATTTTCAATAATACTAGAGGCTAACACCTACGGATTTTAGACCAAGAAATGGTCTCCACCAGAAATCCAAGAATGTGATCTACGACAAGGAAACATATGTGGGGTGAGGTGTATGAGCGTCTGGTCGATGATCAATGGCCACACAACCCCCATTTTTGTCGAAAATAGCCATGAACGACCATTTTCAATAATACCGAAGGCTAACACCTACGGAATTTTGACCAAGAAATGGTCTCCACCAGAAATCCAAGAATGTGATCTATGGCAAGGAAACATATGTGGGGTGAGGTGTATGAGCATCTGGTCGACGATCAATGGCCACACAACGCCCATTTTTTATGAAAATAGCCATGAGCGACCTTGAAAATAGCCATAGGGACCATTTTCAATAATACTAGAGGCTAACACCTACGGATTTTAGACCAAGAAATGGTCTCCACCAGAAATCCAAGAATGTGATCTATGGCAAGGAAACATATGTGGGGTGAGGTGTATGAGCGTCTGGTCGATGATCAATGGCCACACAACCCCCATTTTTGTCGAAAATAGCCATGAATGACCATTTTCAATAATACCGAAGGCTAACACGTACGGATTTTTGACCAAGAAATGGTCTCCACCAGAAATCCAAGAATGTGATCTATGGCAAGGAAACATATGTGGGGTGAGGTGTATGAGCCTCTGGTCGAGGATCAATGGCCACACAACCCCCATTTTGCCGAAAATAGCCATGAACGACCATTTTCAATAATACCGAAGGCTAACACGTACGAGTTTTTAACCAAGAAATGGTCTCCACCAGAAATCCAAGAATGTGATCTATGGCAATGAAAGATATGTGGGGTGAGGTTTATGAGCCTCTAGTCGATGATAAATGGCCACACAACCCCCATTTTTTTATGAAAATAGCCATGAGCGACCTTGAAAATAGCCATGAGCGACCATTTTCAATAATACTAGAGGCTAACACCTACGGATTTTAGACCAAGAAATGGTCTCCACCAGAAATCCAAGAATGTGATCTATGGCAAGGAAACATATGTGGGGTGAGGTGTATGAGCGTCTGGTCGATGATCAATGGCCACACAACCCCCATTTTTGTCGAAAATAGCCATGAACGACCATTTTCAATAATACCTAAGGCTAACACCTACGGATTTTTGACCAAGAAATGGTCTCCACCAGAAATCCAAGAATGTGATCTATGGCAAGGAAACATATGTGGGGTGAGGTGTATGAGCCTCTGGTCGACGATCAATGGCCACACAACCCTAATTTTTGTCGAAAATAGCCATGAACGACCATTTTCAATGACACTGAAGGCTAACACCTACGGATTTTTGACCAAGAAATGGTCTCCACCATAAATCCAAGAATGTGATCTATGGCAAGGAAACATATGTGTAGTGAGGTGTATGAGCCTCTGGTCGAAGATCAATGGCCACACAACCCCCATTTTTGTCGAAAATAGCCATGAATGACCATTTTCAAAAATACCAAAGGCTAACACATTCGGATTTTTGCCCAAGAAATGGTCTCCACCAGAAATCCAAGAATGTGATCTATGGCAAGGAAACATATGTGGGTGAGGTGTACGAGCCTCTGGTCGATGATCAATGGCCACAGAACCCCCATTTTGCCGAAAATAGCCATGAACGACCATTTTCAATAATACCGAAGGCTAACACGTACGAGTTTTTGACCAAGAAATGGTCTCCACAAAAAATCCCAGAATGTGATCTATGGCAAGGAAACATATGTGGGGTGAGATTTATGAGCCTCTAGTCGATGATCAATGGCCACACAACCCCCATTTTTTTATGAAAATAGCCATGAGCGACCATTTTCAATAATATCGAAGGCTAACACCTACGGATTTTTGACCAAGAAATGGTCTCCACCAGAAATCCAAGAATGTGATCTACGACAAGGAAACATATGTGGGGTGAGGTGTATGAGCCTCTGGTCGACGATCAATGGCCACACAACCCCCATTTTGCCGAAAATAGCCATGAATGACCATTTTCAATAATACCGAAGGCTAACACGTACGAGTTTTTAACCAAGAAATGGTTTCCACCAGAAATCCAAGAATGTAATCTATGGCAAGGAAACATATGTGGGGTGAGGTTTATGAGCCTCTAGTCGATGATAAATGGCCACACAACCCCCATTTTTTATGAAAATAGCCATGAGCGACCTTGAAAATAGCCATGAGCGACCATTTTCAATAATATTAGAGGCTAAGACCTACGGATTTTTGACCAAGAAATGGTCTCCACCAGAAATCCAAGAATGTGATCTATGGCAAGGAAACATATGTGGGGTGAGGTGTATGAGCCTCTGGTCGATGATCAATGGCCACACAACCCCCATTTTTGTCGAAAATAGCCATGAATGACCATTTACAATAATACCGAAGGCTAACACCTACGGATATTTGACCAAGAAATGGTCTCCACCAGAAATCCAAGAATGTGATCTATGGCAAGGAAACATATGTGGGGTGAGGTGTATGAGCCTCTGGTCGATAATCAATGGCCACACAACCCCCATTTTTGTCGAAAATAGCCATGAACGACCATTTTCAATAATATCGAAGGCTAACACCTACGAATTTTTGACCAAGAAATGGTCTCCACCAGAAATCCAAGAATTTGATCTATGGCAAGGAAACATATGTGGGGTGAGGTGTATGAGCCTCTGGTCGACGATCAATGGCCACACAACCCTAATTTTTGTCGAAAATAGCCATGAACGACCATTTTCAATGACACTGGAGGCTAACACCTACGGATTTTTGACCAAGAAATGGTCTCCACCATAAATCCAAGAATGTGATCTATGGCAAGGAAACATATGTGTAGTGAGGTGTATGAGCCTCTGGTCGATGATCAATGGCCACACAACCCCCATTTTTGTCGAAAATAGCCATGAATGACCATTTACAATAATACCGAAGGCTAACACCTACGGATTTTTGACCAAGAAATGGTCTCCACCAGAAATCCAAGAATGTGATCTATGGCAAGGAAACATATGTGGGGTGAGGTGTATGAGCCTCTGGTCGACGATCAATGGCCACACAACCCCCATTTTGCCGAAAATAGCCATGAATGACCATTTTCAATAATACCGAAGGCTAACACGTACGAGTTTTTAACCAAGAAATGGTCTCCACCAGAAATCCAAGAATGTAATCTATGGCAAGGAAACATATGTGGGGTGAGGTTTATGAGCCTCTAGTCGATGATCAATGGCCACACAACCCCCATTTTTTATGAAAATAGCCATGAGCGACCTTGAGAATAGCCATGAGCGACCATTTTCAATAATACTAGAGGCTAACACCTACGGATTTTAGACCAAGAAATGGTCTCCACCAGAAATCCAAGAATGTGATCTATGGCAAGGAAACATATGTGGGGTGAGGTGTATGAGCATCTGGTCGATGATCAATGGCCACACAACCCCCATTTTTGTCGAAAATAACCATGAATGACCATTTTCAATAATACCGAAGGCTAACACGTACGAGTTTTTAACCAAGAAATGGCTTCCACCAGAAATCCAAGAATGTAATCTATGGAAAGGAAACATATGTGGGGTGAGGTGTATGAGCCTCTAGTCGATGATCAATGGCCTATTGAAAATGGTCATTCATGGCTATTTTCGACAAAAATGGGGGTTGTGTGGCCATTGATCATCGACCAGAGGCTCGTACACCTCACTACACATATGTTTCCTTGCCATAGATCACATTCTTGGATTTTTGGTGGAGACCATTTCTTGGTCAAAAACTCGTACGTGTTAGCCTTCGGTATTATTGAAAATGGTCGTTCATGGCTATTTTCAACAAAAATGGGGGTTGTGTGGCCATTGATCATCGACCAGAGGCTCATACACCTCACCCCACATATGTTTCCTTGCCATAGATCACATTCTTGGATTTCTGGTGGAGACCATTTCTTGGTCAAAAATCCGTAGGTGTTAGCCTTCGGTATTATTGTAAATGGTCATTCATGGCTATTTTCGACAAAAATGGGGGTTGTGTGGCCATTGATCATCGACCAGAGGCTCATACACCTCACCCCACATATGTTTCCTTGCCATAGATCACATTCTTGGATTTCTGGTGGAGACCATTTCTTGGTCAAAAATCCGTACGTGTTAGCCTTTGGTATTTTTGAAAATGGTCATTCATGGCTATTTTCGACAAAAATGGGGGTTGTGTGGCCATTGATCGTCGACCAGAGGCTCATACACCTCACCCCACATATGTTTCCTTGTCGTAGATCACATTCTTGGATTTCTGGTGGAGACCATTTCTTGGTCAAAAATCCGTAGGTGTTAGCCTTCGATATTATTGAAAATGGTCGGTTCATGGCTATTTTCGACAAAAATGGGGGTTGTGTGGCCATTGATCATCGACCAGACTCTAATACACCTCACCCCACATATGTTTCCTTGCCATAGATCACATTCTTGGATTTATGGTGGAGACCATTTCTTGGTCAAAAATTCGTAGGTGTTAGCCTTCAGTGTCATTGAAAATGGTCGTTCATGGCTATTTTCGACAAAAATTAGGGTTGTGTGGCCATTGATCGTCGACCAGAGGCTCATACACCTCACCCCACATATGTTTCCTTGCCATAGATCACATTCTTGGATTTCTGGTGGAGACCATTTCTTGGTCAAAAATCCGTAGGTGTTAGCCTTCGGTATTATTGAAAATGGTCATTCATGGCTATTTTCGGCAAAATGGGGGTTGTGTGGCCATTTATCATCGACTAGAGGCTCATAAATCTCACCCCACATATGTTTCCTTGCCATAGATCACATTCTTGGATTTTTGGTGGAGACCATTTCTTGGTCAAAAACTCGTACGTGTTAGCCTTCGGTATTATTGAAAATGGTCGTTCATGGCTATTTTCGGCAAAATGGGGGTTGTGTGGCCATTGATCGTCGACCAGAGACTCATACACCTCACCCCACATATGTTTCCTTGTCGTAGATCACATTCTTGGATTTCTGGTGGAGACCATTTCTTGGCCTAAAATCCGTAGGTGTTAGCCTCTAGTATTATTGAAAATGGTCGCTCATGGCTATTTTCAAGGTCGCTCATGGCTATTTTCATGGGGTTGTGTGGCCATTTATCATCGACTAGAGGCTCATAAACCTCACCCCACATATGTTTCCTTGCCATAGATCACATTCTTGGATTTCTGGTGGAGACCATTTCTTGGTTAAATACTCGTACGTGTTAGCCTTCGGTATTATTGAAAATGGTCGTTCATGGCTATTTTCGGCAAAATGGGGGTTGTGTGGCCATTGATCATCCACCAGAGGCTCGTACACCTCACCCCACATATGTTTCCTTGCCATAGATCACATTCTTGGATTTCTGGTGGAGACCATTTCTTGGTCAAAAATCCGTAGGTGTTAGCCTTCAGTGTCATTGAAAATGGTCGTTCATGGCTATTTTCGACAAAAATGGGGGTTGTGTGGCCATTGATGATCGACCAGAGGCTCGTACACCTCACCCCACATATGTTTCCTTGCCATAGATCACATTCTTGGATTTCTGGTGGAGACCATTTCTTGGTCAAAAATTCGTAGGTGTTAGCCTTCGGTATTATTGTAAATGGTCATTCATGGCTATTTTCGACAAAAATGGGGGTTGTGTGGCCATTGATCTTCGACCAGAGGCTCATACACCTCACTACACATATGTTTCCTTGCCATAGATCACATTCTTGGATTTATGGTGGAGACCATTTCTTGGTCAAAAATCCGTAGGTGTTAGCCTTCAGTGTCATTGAAAATGGTCGTTCATGGCTATTTTCGACAAAAAATAGGGTTGTGTGGCCATTGATCGTCGACCAGAGGCTCATACACCTCACCCCACATATGTTTCCTTGCCATAGATCATATTCTTGGATTTCTGGTGGAGACCATTTCTTGGGCAAAAATCCGTAGGTGTTAGCCTTTGGTATTTTTGAAAATGGTCATTCATGGCTATTTTCGACAAAAATGGGGGTTGTGTGGCCATTGATCTTCGACCAGAGGCTCATAAACCTCACCCCACATATGTTTCCTTGCCATATATTACATTCTTGGATTTATGGTGGAGACCATTTCTTGGTCAAAAATCCGTAGGTGTTAGCCTTCAGTGTCATTGAAAATGGTCGTTCATGGCTATTTTCGACAAAAATTAGGGTTGTGTGGCCATTGATCGTCGACCAGAGGCTCATACACCTCACCCCACATATGTTTCCTTGCCATAGATTACATTCTTGGATTTCTGGTGGAAACCATTTCTTGGTTAAAAACTCGTACGTGTTAGCCTTCGGTAATATTGAAAATGGTCGTTCATGGCTATTTTCGACAAAAATTAGGGTTGTGTGGCCATTGATCGTCGACCAGAGGCTCATACACCTCACCCCACATATGTTTCCTTGCCATAGATCACATTCTTGGATTTCTGGTGGAGACCATTTCTTGGTCAAAAATCCGTAGGTGTTAGCCTTCGATATTATTGAAAATGGTCGTTCATGGCTATTTTCGACAAAAATGGGGGTTGTGTGGCCATTTATCATCGACCAGAGGCTCATACACCTCACCCCACATATGTTTCCTTGCCATAGATCACATTCTTGGATTTCTGGTGGAGACCATTTCTTGGTCAAAAATCCGTAGGTGTTAGCCTTCGGTATTATTGAAAATGGTCGTTCATGGCTATTTTCGAGAAAAATGGGGGTTGTGTGGCCATTCATCATCGACCAGAGGCTCATAAACCTCACCCCACATATGTTTCCTTGCCATAGATTACATTCTTGGATTTCTGGTGGAAACCATTTCTTGGTTAAAAACTCGTACGTGTTAGCCTTCGGTATTATTGAAAATGGTCATTCATGGCTATTTTCGGCAAAATGGGGGTTGTGTGGCCATTGATCATCGACCAGAGGCTCGTACACCTCACCCCACATATGTTTCCTTGCCATAGATCACATTCTTGGATTTCTGGTGGAGACCATTTCTTGGTCAAAAATCCGTACGTGTTAGCCTTTGGTATTTTTGAAAATGGTCATTCATGGCTATTTTCGACAAAAATGGGGGTTGTGTGGCCATTGATCATCGACTAGAGGCTCATACACCTCACCCCACATATGTTTCCTTGCCATAGATCACATTCTTGGATTTCTGGTGGAGACCATTTCTTGGTCAAAAATCCGTAGGTGTTAGCCTTCGGTATTATTGAAAATGGTCATTCATGGCTATTTTCGACAAAAATGGGGGTTGTGTGGCCGTTGATCATCGACCAGATGCTCATACACCTCACCCCACATATGTTTCCTTGCCATAGATCACATTCTTGGATTTCTGGTGGAGACCATTTCTTGGTCTAAAATCCGTAGGTGTTAGCCTCTAGTATTATTGAAAATGGTCGCTCATGGCTATTCTCAAGGTCGCTCATGGCTATTTTCATAAAAAATGGGGGTTGTGTGGCCATTTATCATCGACTAGAGGCTCATAAACCTCACCCCACATATGTTTCCTTGCCATAGATTACATTCTTGGATTTCTGGTGGAGACCATTTCTTGGTTAAAAACTCGTACGTGTTAGCCTTCGGTATTATTGAAAATGGTCATTCATGGCTATTTTCGGCAAAATGGGGGTTGTGTGGCCATTGATCGTCGACCAGAGGCTCATACACCTCACCCCACATATGTTTCCTTGCCATAGATCACATTCTTGGATTTCTGGTGGAGACCATTTCTTGGTCAAAAATCCGTAGGTGTTAGCCTTCGGTATTATTGAAAATGGTCATTCATGGCTATTTTCGACAAAAATGGGGGTTGTGTGGCCGTTGATCATCGACCAGATGCTCATACACCTCACCCCACATATGTTTCCTTGCCATAGATCACATTCTTGGATTTCTGGTGGAGACCATTTCTTGGTCTAAAATCCGTAGGTGTTAGCCTCTAGTATTATTGAAAATGGTCGCTCATGGCTATTCTCAAGGTCGCTCATGGATATTTTCATAAAAAATGGGGGTTGTGTGGCCATTTATCATCGACTAGAGGCTCATAAACCTCACCCCACATATGTTTCCTTGCCATAGATTACATTCTTGGATTTCTGGTGGAGACCATTTCTTGGTTAAAAACTCGTACGTGTTAGCCTTCGGTATTATTGAAAATGGTCATTCATGGCTATTTTCGGCAAAATGGGGGTTGTGTGGCCATTGATCGTCGACCAGAGGCTCATACACCTCACCCCACATATGTTTCCTTGCCATAGATCACATTCTTGGATTTCTGGTGGAGACCATTTCTTGGTCAAAAATCCGTAGGTGTTAGCCTTCGGTATTATTGTAAATGGTCATTCATGGCTATTTTCGACAAAAATGGGGGTTGTGTGGCCATTGATCATCGACCAGAGGCTCATAAACCTCACTACACATATGTTTCCTTGCCATAGATCACATTCTTGGATTTATGGTGGAGACCATTTCTTGGTCAAAAATCCGTAGGTGTTAGCCTTCAGTGTCATTGAAAATGGTCGTTCATGGCTATTTTCGACAAAAATTAGGGTTGTGTGGCCATTGATCGTCGACCAGAGGCTCATACACCTCACCCCACATATGTTTCCATGCCATAGATCAAATTCTTGGATTTCTGGTGGAGACCATTTCTTGGTCAAAAATCCGTAGGTGTTAGCCTTCGGTATTATTGAAAATGGTCGTTCATGGCTATTTTCGACAAAAATGGGGGTTGTGTGGCCATTGATCATCGACCAGACGCTCATACACCTCACCCCACATATGTTTCCTTGCCATAGATCACATTCTTGGATTTCTAGTGGAGACCATTTCTTGGTTAAAAACTCGTACGTGTTAGCCTTCGGTATTATTGAAAATGGTCATTCATGGCTATTTTCGGCAAAATGGGGGTTGTGTGGCCATTTATCATCGACCAGAGGCTCGTACACCTCACCCCACATATGTTTCCTTGCCATAGATCACATTCTTGGATTTCTGGAGGAGACCATTTCTTGGTTAAAAATCCGTACGTGTTAGCCTTTGGTATTTTTGAAAATGGTCATTCATGGCTATTTTCGACAAAAATGGGGGTTGTGTGGCCATTGATCATCGACTAGAGGCTCATACACCTCACCCCACATATGTTTCCTTGCCATAGATCACATTCTTGGATTTCTGGTGGAGACCATTTCTTGGTAAAAAATCCGTAGGTGTTAGCCTTCGGTATTATTGAAAATGGTCGTTCATGGCTATTTTCGACAAAAATGGGGGTTGTGTGGCCATTGATCATCGACCAGACGCTCATACACCTCACCCCACATATGTTTCCTTGCCATAGATCACATTCTTGGATTTCTGGTGGAGACCATTTCTTGGTCTAAAATCCGTAGGTATTAGCCTCTAGTATTATTGAAAATGGTCGCTCATGGCTATTTTCAAGGTCGCTCATGGCTATTTTCATAAAAAATGGGGGTTGTGTGGCCATTTATCATCGACTAGAGGCTCATAAACCTCACCCCACATATGTTTCATTGCCATAGATTACATTCTTGGATTTCTAGTGGAAACCATTTCTTGGTTAAAAACTCGTACGTGTTAGCCTTCGGTATTATTGAAAATGGTCATTCATGGCTATTTTCGGCAAAATGGGGGTTGTGTGGCCATTGATCGTCGACCAGAGGCTCATACACCTCACCCCACATGTTTCCTTGCCATAGATCACATTCTTGGATTTCTGGTGGAGACCATTTCTTGGTCAAAAATCCGTAGGTGTTAGCCTTCGGTATTATTGTAAATGGTCATGCATGGCTATTTTCGACAAAAATGGGGGTTGTGTGGTCATTGATCATCGACCAGAGGCTCATAAACCTCACTACACATATGTTTCCTTGGCATAGATCACATTCTTGGATTTATGGTGGAGACCATTTCTTGGTCAAAAATCCGTAGGTGTTAGCCTTCAGTGTCATTGAAAATGGTCGTTCATGGCTATTTTCGACAAAAATTAGGGTTGTGTGGCCATTGATCGTCGACCAGAGGCTCATACACCTCACCCCACATATGTTTACTTGCCATAGATCAAATTCTTGGATTTCTGGTGGAGACCATTTCTTGGTCAAAAATCCGTAGGTGTTAGCCTTCGGTATTATTGAAAATGGTCGTTCATGGCTATTTTCGACAAAAATGGGGGTTGTGTGGCCATTGATCATCGACCAGACGCTCATACACCTCACCCCACATATGTTTCCTTGCCATAGATCACATTCTTGGATTTCTGGTGGAGACCATTTCTTGGTCTAAAATCCGTAGGTGTTAGCCTTCGGTATTATTGTAAATGGTCATGCATGGCTATTTTCGACAAAAATGGGGGTTGTGTGGTCATTGATCATCGACCAGAGGCTCATAAACCTCACTACACATATGTTTCCTTGGCATAGATCACATTCTTGGATTTATGGTGGAGACCATTTCTTGGTCAAAAATCCGTAGGTGTTAGCCTTCAGTGTCATTGAAAATGGTCGTTCATGGCTATTTTCGACAAAAATTAGGGTTGTGTGGCCATTGATCGTCGACCAGAGGCTCATACACCTCACCCCACATATGTTTACTTGCCATAGATCAAATTCTTGGATTTCTGGTGGAGACCATTTCTTGGTCAAAAATCCGTAGGTGTTAGCCTTCGGTATTATTGAAAATGGTCGTTCATGGCTATTTTCGACAAAAATGGGGGTTGTGTGGCCATTGATCATCGACCAGACGCTCATACACCTCACCCCACATATGTTTCCTTGCCATAGATCACATTCTTGGATTTCTGGTGGAGACCATTTCTTGGTCTAAAATCCGTAGGTGTTAGCCTCTAGTATTATTGAAAATGGTCGCTCATGGCTATTTTCAAGGTCG
Source organism: Zea mays (assembly GCF_902167145.1). Classification (NCBI taxonomy): domain Eukaryota; kingdom Viridiplantae; phylum Streptophyta; class Magnoliopsida; order Poales; family Poaceae; genus Zea; species Zea mays. Next base: position 13,516 of record NW_023366863.1, read on the forward strand.
CTCATGGCTATTTTCATAAAAAATGGGGGTTGTGTGGCCATTTATCATCGACTAGAGGCTCATAAACCTCACCCCACATATGTTTCATTGCCATAGATTACATTCTTGGATTTCTAGTGGAAACCATTTCTTGGTTAAAAACTCGTACGTGTTAGCCTTCGGTATTATTGAAAATGGTCATTCATGGCTATTTTCGGCAAAATGGGGGTTGTGTGGCCATTGATCGTCGACCAGAGGCTCATACACCTCACCCCACATATGTTTCCTTGTCGTAGATCACATTCTTGGATTTCTGGTGGAGACCATTTCTTGGTCAAAAATCCGTAGGTGTTAGCCTTCGATATTATTGAAAATGGTCATTCATGGCTATTTTCGGCAAAATGGGGGTTGTGTGCCATTGATCGTCGACCAGAGGCTCATACACCTCACCCCACATATGTTTCCTTGTCGTAGATCACATTCTTGGATTTCTGGTGGAGACCATTTCTTGGTCAAAAATCCGTAGGTGTTAGCCTTCGATATTATTTAAAATGGTCGTTCATGGCTATTTTCGACAAAAATGGAGGTTGTGTGGCCATTGATCATCGTCCAGAGGCTCATACACCTCACCCCACATATGTTTCCTTGCCATAGATCACATTCTTGGATTTCTGGTGGAGACCATTTCTTGGTCAAAAATCCGTAGGTGTTAGCCTTCGGTATTATTGAAAATGGTCGTTCATGGCTATTTTCGACAAAAATGGGGGTTGTGTGGCCATTGATCATCGACCAGACGCTCATACACCTCACCCCACATATGTTTCCTTGCCATAGATCACATTCTTGGATTTCTGGTGGAGACTATTTCTTGGTCTAAAATCCGTAGGTGTTAGCCTCTAGTATTATTGAAAATGGTCGCTCATGGCTATTTTCAAGGTCGCTCATGGCTATTTTCATAAAAAATGGGGGTTGTGTGGCCATTTATCATCGACTAGAGGCTCATAAACCTCACCCCACATATGTTTCCTTGCCATAGATTACATTCTTGGATTTCTGGTGGAAACCATTTCTTGGTTAAAAACTCGTACGTGTTAGCCTTCGGTATTATTGAAAATGGTCATTCATGGATATTTTCGGCAAAATGGGGGTTGTGTGGCCATTGATCGTCGACCAGAGGCTCATACACCTCACCCCACATATGTTTCCTTGTCGTAGATCAGATTCTTGGATTTCTGGTGGAGACCATTTCTTGGTCAAAAATCCGTAGGTGTTAGCCTTCGATATTATTGAAAATGGTCATTCATGGCTATTTTCGGCAAAATGGGGGTTGTGTGGCCATTGATCGTCGACCAGAGGCTCATACACCTCACCCCACATATGTTTCCTTGTCGTAGATCACATTCTTGGATTTCTGGTGGAGACCATTTCTTGGTCAAAAATCCGTAGGTGTTAGCCTTCGATATTATTGAAAATGGTCGTTCATGGCTATTTTCGACAAAAATGGGGGTTGTGTGGCCATTGATCATCGACCAGAGGCTCATACACCTCACCCCACATATGTTTCCTTGCCATAGATCACATTCTTGGATTTCTGGTGGAGACCATTTCTTGGTCAAAAATCCGTAGGTGTTAGCCTTCGGTATTTTTGAAAATGGTCGTTCATGGCTATTTTCGACAAAAATGGGGGTTGTGTGGCCATTGATCATCGACCAGACGCTCATACACCTCACCCCACATATGTTTCCTTGCCATAGATCACATTCTTGGATTTCTGGTGGAGACCATTTCTTGGTCTAAAATCCGTAGGTGTTAGCCTCTAGTATTATTGAAAATGGTCGCTCATGGCTATTTTCAAGGTCGCTCATGGCTATTTTCATAAAAAATGGGGGTTGTGTGGCCATTGATCGTCGACCAGAGGCTCATACACCTCACCCCACATATGTTTCCTTGCCATAGATCACATTCTTGGATTTCTGGTGGAGACCATTTCTTGGTCAAAAATCCGTAGGTGTTAGCCTTCGGTATTATTGAAAATGGTCGTTCATGGCTATTTTCGACAAAAATGGGGGTTGTGTGGCCATTGATCATCGACCAGACGGTCATACACCTCACCCCACATATGTTTCCTTGCCATAGATCACATTCTTGGATTTCTGGTGGAGACCATTTCTTGGTCTAAAATCCGTAGGTGTTAGCCTCTAGTATTATTGAAAATGGTCGCTCATGGCTATTTTCAAGGTCGCTCATGGCTATTTTCATAAACAATGGGGGTTGTGTGGCCATTTATCATCGACTAGAGGCTCATAAACCTCACCCCACATATGTTTCCTTGCCATAGATTACATTCTTGGATTTCTGGTGGAAACCATTTCTTGGTTAAAAACTCGTACGTGTTAGCCTTCGGTATTATTGAAAATGGTCATTCATGGCTATTTTTCGCAAAATGGGGGTTGTGTGGCCATTGATCATCGACCAGAGGCTCATACACCTCACCCCACATATGTTTCCTTGCCATAGATCACATTCTTGGATTTCTGGTGGAGACCATTTCTTGGTCAAAAATCCGTACGTGTTAGCCTTTGGTATTTTTGAAAATGATCATTCATGGCTATTTTCGACAAAAATGGGGGTTGTGTGGCCATTGATCATCGACTAGAGGCTCATACACCTCACCCCACATATGTTTCCTTGCCATAGATCACATTCTTGGATTTCTGGTGGAGACCATTTCTTGGTCAAAAATCCGTAGGTGTTAGCCTTCGGTATTATTGAAAATGGTCATTCATGGCTATTTTCGACAAAAATGGGGGTTGTGGCCATTGATCATCGACCAGACGCTCATACACCTCACCCCACATATGTTTCCTTGCCATAGATCACATTCTTGGATTTCTGGTGGAGACCATTTCTTGGTCTAAAATCCGTAGGTGTTAGCCTCTAGTATTATTGAAAATGGTCGCTCATGGCTATTTTCAAGGTCGCTCATGGCTATTTTCATAAAAAATGGGGGTTGTGTGGCCATTGATCGTCGACCAGAGGCTCATACACCTCACCCCACATATGTTTCCTTGCCATAGATCACATTCTTGGATTTCTGGTGGAGACCATTTCTTGGTCAAAAATCCGTAGGTGTTAGCCTTCGGTATTATTGAAAATGGTCGTTCATGGCTATTTTCGACAAAAATGGGGGTTGTGTGGCCATTGATCATCGACCAGACGGTCATACACCTCACCCCACATATGTTTCCTTGCCATAGATCACATTCTTGGATTTCTGGTGGAGTACATTTCTTGGTCTAAAATCCGTAGGTGTTAGCCTCTAGTATTATTGAAAATGGTCGCTCATGGCTATTTTCAAGGTCGCTCATGGCTATTTTCATAAACAATGGGGGTTGTGTGGCCATTTATCATCGACTAGAGGCTCATAAACCTCACCCCACATATGTTTCCTTGCCATAGATTACATTCTTTGATTTCTGGTGGAAACCATTTCTTGGTTAAAAACTCGTACGTGTTAGCCTTCGGTATTATTGAAAATGGTCATTCATGGCTATTTTTGGCAAAATGGGGGTTGTGTGGCCATTGATCATCGACCAGAGGCTCATACACCTCACCCCACATATGTTTCCTTGCCATAGATCACATTCTTGGATTTCTGGTGGAGACCATTTCTTGGTCAAAAATCCGTACGTGTTAGCCTTTGGTATTTTTGAAAATGATCATTCATGGCTATTTTCGACAAAAATGGGGGTTGTGTGGCCATTGATCATCGACTAGAGGCTCATACACCTCACCCCACATATGTTTCCTTGCCATAGATCACATTCTTGGATTTCTGGTGGAGACCATTTCTTGGTCAAAAATCCGTAGGTGTTAGCCTTCGGTATTATTGAAAATGGTCATTCATGGCTATTTTCGACAAAAATGGGGGTTGTGGCCATTGATCATCGACCAGACGCTCATACACCTCACCCCACATATGTTTCCTTGCCATAGATCACATTCTTGGATTTCTGGTGGAGACCATGTCTTGGTCTAAAATCCGTAGGTGTTAGCCTCTAGTATTATTGAAAATGGTCGCTCATGGCTATTTTCAAGGTCGCTCATGGCTATTTTCATAAAAAATGGCTCTTGTGTGGCCATTTATCATTGACTAGAGGCTCATAAACCTCACCCCACATATGTTTCCTTGCCATAGATTACATTCTTGGATTTCTGGTGGAGACCATTTCTTGGTTAAAAACTCGTACGTGTTAGCCTTCGGTATTATTGAAAATGGTCATTCATGGCTAATTTTCGGCAAAATGGGGGTTGTGTGGCCATTGATCGTCGACCAGAGGCTCATACACCTCACCCCACATATGTTTCCTTGCCATAGATCATATTCTTGGATTTCTGGTGGAGACCATTTCTTGGTCAAAAATCCGTAGGTGTTAGCCTTCGGTATTATTGTAAATGGTCATTCATGGCTATTTTCGACAAAAATGGGGGTTGTGTGGCCATTGATCATCGACCAGAGGCTCATACACCTCACTACACATATGTTTCCTTGCCATAGATCACATTCTTGGATTTATGGTGGAGACCATTTCTTGGTCAAAAATCCGTAGGTGTTAGCCTTCAATGTCATTGAAAATGGTCGTTCATGGCTATTTTCGACAAAAATTAGGGTTGTGTGGCCATTGATCGTCGACCAGAGGCTCATACACCTCACCCCACATATGTTTCCTTGCCATAGATCACATTCTTGGATTTCTGGTGGAGACCATTTCTTGGTCAAAAATCCGTAGGTGTTAGCCTTCGGTATTATTGAAAATGGTCGTTCATGGCTATTTTCGAGAAAAATGGGGGTTGTGTGGCCATTGATCATCGACCAGACGCTCATACACCTCACCCCACATATGTTTCCTTGCCATAGATCACATTCTTGGATTTCTGGTGGAGACCATTTCTTGGTTAAAAACTCGTACGTGTTAGCCTTCGGTATTATTGAAAATGGTCATTCATGGCTATTTTCGGCAAAATGGGGGTTGTGTGGCCATTGATCATCGACCAGAGGCTCGTACACCTCACCCCACATATGTTTCCTTGCCATAGATCACATTCTTGGATTTCTGGTGGAGACCATTTCTTGGTTAAAAATCCGTACGTGTTAGCCTTTGGTATTTTTGAAAATGGTCATTCATGGCTATTTTCGACAAAAATGGGGGTTGTGTGGCCATTGATCATCGACTAGAGGCTCATACACCTCACCCCACATATGTTTCCTTGCCATAGATCACATTCTTGGATTTCTGGTGGAGACCATTTCTTGGTAAAAAATCCGTAGGTGTTAGCCTTCGGTATTATTGAAAATGGTCGTTCATGGCTATTTTCGACAAAAATGGGGGTTGTGTGGCCATTGATCATCGACCAGACGCTCATACACCTCACCCCACATATGTTTCCTTGCCATAGATCACATTCTTGGATTTCTGGTGGAGACCATTTCTTGGTCTAAAATCCGTAGGTGTTAGCCTCTAGTATTATTGAAAATGGTCGCTCATGGCTATTTTCAAGGTCGCTCATGGCTATTTTCATAAAAAATGGGGGTTGTGTGGCCATTTATCATCGACTAGAGGCTCATAAACCTCACCCCACATATGTTTCATTGCCATAGATTACATTCTTGGATTTCTGGTGGAAACCATTTCTTGGTTAAAAACTCGTACGTGTTAGCCTTCGGTATTATTGAAAATGGTCATTCATGGCTATTTTCGGCAAAATGGGGGTTGTGTGGCCATTGATCGTCGACCAGAGGCTCATACACCTCACCCCACATATGTTTCCTTGTCGTAGATCACATTCTTGGATTTCTGGTGGAGACCATTTCTTGGTCAAAAATCCGTAGGTGTTAGCCTTCGATATTATTGAAAATGGTCATTCATGGCTATTTTCGGCAAAATGGGGGTTGTGTGGCCATTGATCGTCGACCAGAGGCTCATACACCTCACCCCACATATGTTTCCTTGCCATAGATCACATTCTTGGATTTCTGGTGGAGACCATTTCTTGGTCAAAAATCCGTAGGTGTTAGCCTTCGGTATTATTGAAAATGGTCGTTCATGGCTATTTTCGACAAAAATGGGGGTTGTGTGGCCATTGATCATCGACCAGACGCTCATACACCTCACCCCACATATGTTTCCTTGCCATAGATCACATTCTTGGATTTCTGGTGGAGACCATTTCTTGGTCTAAAATCCGTAGGTGTTAGCCTCTAGTATTATTGAAAATGGTCGCTCATGGCTATTTTCATAAAAAATGGGGGTTGTGTGGCCATTTATCATCGACTAGAGGCTCATAAACCTCACCCCACATATGTTTCCTTGCCATAGATTACATTCTTGGATTTCTGGTGGAAACCATTTCTTGGTTAAAAACTCGTACGTGTTAGCCTTCGGTATTATTGAAAATGGTCATTCATGGCTATTTTCGGCAAAATGGGGGTTGTGTGGCCATTGATCGTCGACCAGAGGCTCATACACCTCACCCCACATATGTTTCCTTGTCGTAGATCACATTCTTGGATTTCTGGTGGAGACCATTTCTTGGTCAAAAATCCGTAGGTGTTAGCCTTCGATATTATTGAAAATGGTCATTCATGGCTATTTTCGGCAAAATGGGGGTTGTGTGGCCATTGATCGTCGACCAGAGGCTCATACACCTCACCCCACATATGTTTCCTTGTCGTAGATCACATTCTTGGATTTCTGGTGGAGACCATTTCTTGGTCAAAAATCCGTAGGTGTTAGCCTTCGATATTATTGAAAATGGTCGTTCATGGCTATTTTCGACAAAAATGGGGGTTGTGTGGCCATTGATCATCGACCAGAGGCTCATACACCTCACCCCACATATGTTTCCTTGCCATAGATCACATTCTTGGATTTCTGGTGGAGTCCATTTCTTGGTCAAAAATCCGTAGGTGTTAGCCTTCGGTATTATTGAAAATGGTCGTTCATGGCTATTTTCGACAAAAATGGGGGTTGTGTGGCCATTGATCATCGACCAGACGCTCATACACCTCACCCCACATATGTTTCCTTGCCATAGATCACATTCTTGGATTTCTGGTGGAGACCATTTCTTGGTCTAAAATCCGTAGGTGTTAGCCTCTAGTATTATTGAAAATGGTCGCTCATGGCTATTTTCAAGGTCGCTCATGGCTATTTTCATAAAAAATGGGGGTTGTGTGGCCATTGATCGTCGACCAGAGGCTCATACACCTCACCCCACGTATGTTTCCTTGCCATAGATCACATTCTTGGATTTCTGCTGGAGACCATTTCTTGGTCAAAATTCCGTAGGTGTTAGCCTTCGGTATTATTGAAAATGGTCGTTCATGGCTATTTTCGACAAAAATGGGGGTTGTGTGGCCATTGATCATCGACCAGACGCTCATACACCTCACCCCACATATGTTTCCTTGCCATAGATCACATTCTTGGATTTCTGGTGGAGACCATTTCTTGGTCAAAAATCCGTAGGTCTTAGCCTCTAGTATTATTGAAAATGGTCGCTCATGGCTATTTTCATAAAAAATGGGGGTTGTGTGGCCATTTATCATCGACTAGAGGCTCATAAATCTCACCCCACATATGTTTCCTTGCCATAGATCACATTCTTGGATTTTTGGTGGAGACCATTTCTTGGTCAAAAACTCGTACGTGTTAGCCTTCGGTATTATTGAAAATGGTCGTTCATGGCTATTTTCGGCAAAATGGGGGTTCTGTGGCCATTGATCATCGACCAGAGGCTCGTACACCTCACCCCACATATGTTTCCTTGCCATAGATCACATTCTTGGATTTCTGGTGGAGACCATTTCTTGGGCAAAAATCCGAATGTGTTAGCCTTTGGTATTTTTGAAAATGGTCATTCATGGCTATTTTCGACAAAAATGGGGGTTGTGTGGCCATTGATCTTCGACCAGAGGCTCATACACCTCACTACACATATGTTTCCTTGCCATAGATCACATTCTTGGATTTATGGTGGAGACCATTTCTTGGTCAAAAATCCGTAGGTGTTAGCCTTCAGTGTCATTGAAAATGGTCGTTCATGGCTATTTTCGACAAAAATTAGGGTTGTGTGGCCATTGATCGTCGACCAGAGGCTCATACACCTCACCCCACATATGTTTCCTTGCCATAGATCACATTCTTGGATTTCTGGTGGAGACCATTTCTTGGTCAAAAATCCGTAGGTGTTAGCCTTAGGTATTATTGAAAATGGTCGTTCATGGCTATTTTCGATAAAAATGGGGGTTGTGTGGCCATTGATCATCGACCAGACGCTCATACACCTCACCCCACATATGTTTCCTTGCCATAGATCACATTCTTGGATTTCTGCTGGAGACCATTTCTTGGTCTAAAATCCGTAGGTGTTAGCCTCTAGTATTATTGAAAATGGTCGCTCATGGCTATTTTCAAGGTCGCTCATGGCTATTTTCATAAAAAATGGGGATTGTGTGGCCATTTATCATCGACTAGAGGCTCATAAACCTCACCCCACATATGTTTCATTGCCATAGATCACATTCTTGGATTTCTGGTGGAGACCATTTCTTGGTTAAAAACTCGTACGTGTTAGCCTTCGGTATTATTGAAAATGGTCGTTCATGGCTATTTTCGGCAAAATGGGGGTTGTGTGGCCATTGATCATCGACCAGAGGCTCGTACACCTCACCCCACATATGTTTCCTTGCCATAGATCACATTCTTGGATTTCTGGTGGAGACCATTTCTTGGTCAAAAATCTGTACGTGTTAGCCTTTGGTATTTTTGAAAATGGTCATACATGGCTATTTTCGACAAAAATGGGGGTTGTGTGGCCATTGATCTTTGACCAGAGGCTCATACACCTCACTACACATATGTTTCCTTGCCATAGATCACATTCTTGGATTTATGGTGGAGACCATTTCTTGGTCAAAAATCCGTAGGTGTTAGCCTTCAGTGTCATTGAAAATGGTCGTTCATGGCTATTTTCGACAAAAATTAGGGTTGTGTGGCCATTGATCGTCGACTAGAGGCTCATACACCTCACCCCACATATGTTTCTTTGCCATAAATCATATTCTTGGATTATTGGTGGAGACCATTTCTTGGTCAAAAATCTGTAGGTGTTAGCCTTCGGTATTATTGAAAATGGTCGTTCATGGCTATTTTCGACAAAAATGGGGGTTGTGTGTCCATTGATCATCGACCAGACGCTCATACACCTCACCCCACATATGTTTCCTTGCCATAGATCACATTCTTGGATTTCTGGTGGAGACCATTTCTTGGTCTAAAATCCGTAGGTGTTAGCCTCTAGTATTATTGAAAATGGTCGCTCATGGCTATTTTCAAGGTCGCACATGGCTATTTTCATAAAAAATGGGGGTTGTGTGGCCATTTATCATCGACTAGAGGCTCATAAACCTCACCCCACATATGTTTCCTTGCCATAGATTACATTCTTGGATTTCTGGTGGAAGCCATTTCTTGGTTAAAAACTCGTACGTGTTAGCCTTCGGTATTATTGAAAATGGTCATTCATGGCTATTTTCGGCAAAATGGGGGTTGTGTGGCCATTGATCGTCGACCAGAGGCTCATACACCTCACCCCACATATGTTTCCTTGTCGTAGATCACATTCTTGGATTTCTGGTGGAGACCATTTCTTGGTCTAAAATCCGTAGGTGTTAGCCTCTAGTATTATTGAAAATGGTCGCTCATGGCTATTTTCAAGGTCGCTCATGGCTATTTTCATAAAAAATGGGGGTTGTGTGGCCATTTATCATCGACTAGAGGCTCATAAACCTCACCCCACATATGTTTCATTGCCATAGATCACATTCTTGGATTTCTGGTGGAGACCATTTCTTGGTTAAAAACTCGTACGTGTTAGCCTTCGGTATTATTGAAAATGGTCGTTCATGGCTATTTTCGGCAAAATGGGGGTTGTGTGGCCATTGATCATCGACCAGAGGCTCGTGCACCTCACCCCACATATGTTTCCTTGCCATAGATCACATTCTTGGATTTCTGGTGGAGACCATTTCTTGGTCAAAAATCCGTACGTGTTAGCCTTTGGTATTTTTGAAAATGGTCATACATGGCTATTTTCGACAAAAATGGGGGTTGTGTGGCCATTGATCTTCGACCAGAGGCTCATACACCTCACTACACATATGTTTCCTTGCCATAGATCACATTCTTGGATTTATGGTGGAGACCATTTCTTGGTCAAAAATCCGTAGGTGTTAGCCTTCAGTGTCATTGAAAATGGTCGTTCATGGCTATTTTCGACAAAAATTAGGGTTGTGTGGCCATTGATCGTCGACTAGAGGCTCATACACCTCACCCCACATATGTTTCTTTGCCATAAATCATATTCTTGGATTATTGGTGGAGACCATTTCTTGGTCAAAAATCCGTAGGTGTTAGCCTTCGGTATTATTGAAAATGGTCGTTCATGGCTATTTTCGACAAAAATGGGGGTTGTGTGTCCATTGATCATCGACCAGACGCTCATACACCTCACCCCACATATGTTTCCTTGCCATAGATCACATTCTTGGATTTCTGGTGGAGACCATTTCTTGGTCTAAAATCCGTAGGTGTTAGCCTCTAGTATTATTGAAAATGGTCGCTCATGGCTATTTTCAAGGTCGCACATGGCTATTTTCATAAAAAATGGGGGTTGTGTGGCCATTTATCATCGACTAGAGGCTCATAAACCTCACCCCACATATGTTTCCTTGCCATAGATTACATTCTTGGATTTCTGGTGGAAGCCATTTCTTGGTTAAAAACTCGTAAGTGTTAGCCTTCGGTATTATTGAAAATGGTCATTCATGGCTATTTTCGGCAAAATGGGGGTTGTGTGGCCATTGATCGTCGACCAGAGGCTCATACACCTCACCCCACATATGTTTCCTTGTCGTAGATCACATTCTTGGATTTCTGGTGGAGACCATTTCTTGGTCTAAAATCCGTAGGTGTTAGCCTCTAGTATTATTGAAAATGGTCGCTCATGGCTATTTTCAAGGTCGCTCATGGCTATTTTCATAAAAAATGGGGGTTGTGTGGCCATTTATCATCGACTAGAGGCTCATAAACCTCACCCCACATATGTTTCCTTGCCATATATTACATTCTTGGATTTCTGGTGGAAGCCATTTCTTGGTTAAAAACTCGTACGTGTTAGCCTTCGGTATTATTGAAAATGGTCATTCATGGCTATTTTCGACAAAATGGGGGTTGTGTGGCCATTGATCGTCGACCAGAGGCTCATACACCTCACCCCACAAATGTTTCCTTGTCGTAGATCACATTCTTGGATTTCTGGTGGAGACCATTTCTTGGTCAAAAATCCGTAGGTGTTAGCCTTCGATATTATTGAAAATGGTCGTTCATGGCTATTTTCGACAAAAAATGGGGGTTGTGTGGCCATTGATCATCGACCAGAGGCTCATACACCTCACCCCACATATGTTTCCTTGCCATAGATCACATTCTTGGATTTCTGGTGGAGACCATTTCTTGGTCAAAAATCCGTAGGTGTTAGCCTTCGGTATTATTGTAAATGGTCATTCATGGCTATTTTCGACAAAAATGGGGGTTGTGTGGCCATTGATCATCGACCATAGGCTCATACACCTCACCCCACATATGTTTCCTTGCCATAGATCACATTCTTGGATTTCTGGTGGAGACCATTTCTTGGTCAAAAATCCGTAGGTCTTAGCCTCTAATATTATTGAAAATGGTCGCTCATGGCTATTTTCATAAAAAAATGGGGGTTGTGTGGCCATTTATCATCGACTAGAGGCTCATAAATCTCACCCCACATATGTTTCCTTGCCATAGATCACATTCTTGGATTTTTGGTGGAGACCATTTCTTGGTCAAAAACTCGTACGTGTTAGCCTTCGGTATTATTGAAAATGGTCGTTCATGGCTATTTTCGGCAAAATGGGGGTTGTGTGGCCATTGATCATCGACCAGAGGCTCGTACACCTCACCCCACATATGTTTCCTTGCCATAGATTACATTCTTGGATTTCTGGTGGAAACCATTTCTTGGTTAAAAACTCGTACGTGTTAGCCTTCGGTATTATTGAAAATGGTCATTCATGGCTATTTTCGACAACAATGTGGGTTGTGTGGCCATTGATCATCGACCAGAGGCTCATACACCTCACCCCACATATGTTTCCTTGCCATAGATCACATTCTTAGATTTCTGGTGGAGACCATTTCTTGGTCAAAAACCCGTAGGTCTTAGCCTCTAATATTATTGAAAATGGTCGCTCATGGCTATTTTCATAAAAAATGGGGGTTGTGTGGCCATTTATCATCGACTAGAGGCTCATAAATCTCACCCCTCATATGTTTCCTTGCCATAGATCACATTCTTGGATTTTTGGTGGAGACCATTTCTTGGTCAAAAACTCGTACGTGTTAGCCTTCGGTATTATTGAAAATGGTCATTCATGGCTATTTTCGGCAAAATGGGGGTTCTGTGGCCATTGATCATCGACCAGAGGCTCGTACACCTCACCCCACATATGTTTCCTTGCCATAGATCACATTCTTGGATTTCTGGTGGAGACCATTTCTTGGGCAAAAATCCGAATGTGTTAGCCTTTGGTATTTTTGAAAATGGTCATTCATGGCTATTTTCGACAAAAATGGGGGTTGTGTGGCCATTGATCTTCGACCAGAGGCTCATACACCTCACTACACATATGTTTCCTTGCCATAGATCACATTATTGGATTTATGGTGGTGTTGGGGACTTGTTCTCAAGTGCTAAGAGTTAAGAACAAGGCAACATAAAAAGTGTTAAGTGTTAAAATCCTTCGTCCTTCGAAGCATTATGTTCCTTCGGGAAATAATGAGTCTCGGACGAAGGTCATGAGAGACATACCTTCGTAAACATAACAAGTAATGACGAAGGACTCACATAAAGCATGAAATATGATATAAGCATCACCATAGAATCATTTCTATTTTATTAACATGGAAAAACAGAAATGATTCCAAATTACAAATGTACCTTCGGTCCTGAGAGAAGGTGTAAAGTACGAGCGTGATGCCAAAAGCAAATGCCAAGTCAGCGTGAACAGTACGGGAGTACTGTTCATCTATTTATAGACGCGGGACGCAGCCCACGTAAAATTACATCCATGTCCATTACATTTGTTAACGGCTTATGGAAATCTGTCGAGGCCCCCGAAGTCTTTTCATCTTTGAGTCGGTTCCCCCTTCTGCCATCGCGCCGAAGCTTCCCTGCGCACAGCTTCGGCTACACTCGACCTTCGTCTGGTTCAGGCTTCGTCCTGGCCGTGCTCCATATTCATAATTCTGGATCCGAAAATACCTGTTCACATAATCCACTCGGAAAACATTGTCAAATCATGTTTTTGAGGACCTTCGGAGGACGAAGGCCCCCAACAGTAGCCCCTCGCAATATTAATTTGTAAATAATAAATTCAGATTGCGATATGGACGAAGGCCTTGAGCCGAAGGTCCGAAAAAACACCTTCCCTTTGCTAGAATAGCAACATTCAATGACAAGTGGGGTCTTTCAACTTTCAACGCATCAAGCGCATAAATACGGCCATGCCGCAAACTTATTTCGCACGCTTTCTGGCCAACCACTCCTGCTCATTCATTTTTTAGCTCTTGCGCACTGTGATCTGCTAAGTTTTTAGCTTTGAAGCTTCGGCTTTTTAAAAACAGTTTTTTTAGCGCTTCCGAAGATGTCTGAAGCTGCTAAGAAGGCTGCTGCTGAGATGAAGCTGAGTCTTGATGAAGAGAAGAACCTAGGGTTTCTTATAGCGATGTCGAAGTCCAACACAGAAAAGATTACCAAGGAAATTCTGGAGGGGCTGTCTGAAGATACTGGTGACAGTGAAAGTTATGATATGGACAGCGGTGGCGAAGACTCCGAAGATCGCCCCTGGCGACCAAGCCATTCAGTTTATGGTAAATCAACTATCAAAGAGAATCATCTTGTTAATATGAGAGGAAGGTATTTCCGGGATCTGTCCATTGTGAGGGTGGACGAAGGGGAAAAAACTTGTCCACACCCTGAAGAAAATGAAGTTGTGGTGTACCGAAGCTTTTTGAAAGCTGGACTGCGATTCCCCTTGAGCAGCTTCGTCGTGGAGGTGTTGAAAATCTTCGAAGTCTATCTTCATCAACTTACTCCCGAGGCAATTATAAGGCTAAATATCTTCGTGTGGGCCGCGAGGAGCCAAGGTCTGAAGCCTGACGCAAGAAGCTTCTGTAATGTTCATGAATTATTATATGAAACAAAGCCTTGGGGCAAGGAACAGTACCATAACAACTTTGGCTGCTACAGCTTCGTTTCTCGGTCCGGGGCAAGCTGTCCCGTACCAACCTTTCGGAAGAGATGGCCCGGGGATTGGATGACAGAATGGTTTTATGTGAAGAATGACTTATCAGCACGAGAAGACATCAAAGGTATAATTATGCGTCCTATTTGGCAAAGCTTCGGCCTTCGGAGGCCGAAGGTTGAAATGGATGAAGCCGCCGAAGAGTGCCAAAGGGCCTTTGGGGTAGTCTGCTCGTTTATTGGGTCAAGGGACTTGGTCCAAGAACACATTGCATTCAGGGTATGGCCACTTGCGGAGAAGTGGGAAATGCCGAAGGAGACCATTAAAGAGCCCGACGAAGGCGGTCTAGTTAGACTGAAATACACATTCAAATATGCTGATAAATTCGTTGAACCTGATGATGACTGGTTGAAGAGCATTGAAAATTTAAGTGATGAGCTACTCGGGACCTACTCGAAGGCTGAAGATAATGCAATGTCAGCAGCCTTCGGAGGCCGAAAAAAGAAGAGACTGAATCGGGTATTCGATGCCATTGGGTTTGTCTACCCTGACTATCGTTATCCCACTCGAGGGCAGAAAAGAAAGAACACAACCTCTGTAGAAGAGGAAGCTGCAACTGCTCCTAGCGAGCCAGAATCAAAGAGAAAGAGGATAAAAGTCCTCACACACCGGCCACGCTATATTGAACCAGCTTCGGTGCCTGAGTTCACCGGAGAAGCTTCTTCGGCCACCGAAGCTGAACAGCCAACCTTGCTGCCAGAAACTGCAGAGATGGCCGAAGCACCATCCACAGAAAAAATGGAAGAAGCGAAAAAGCCGACTAAGGAAAAAACATTAGAAGTTTTGAGTCCTGCAGTAAATATTGAAACAGCAAAAAACCAAAAGGGGCCATCAGTGACCCCAAAAAGGAAAAGAATGGTAAATGTACTAGATGTCTTGGAGACAATTAAGTCTTCAAGCACAATTCCAAAAAAGAGTGTTGAAATTGCTGAAGCTTCTACTGAAGCTTCGGCTCAACAAGCTGAAGCTGGGCCTTCAGAGCCCTGCAAGGAGCAACCTTTTGAAGCCGAAGCAATAAAAATTCCAGAACCAGTATTAGTTGAAGAAACTGACACCGCCATCCCCGAAGCACCTGCCAGCATGCGTGATTACATGATACGACATGCTTCGGGGAAGAAGCTATCTGAAGAAGAAACTCATGAAGCCATCCATTATGCAAAGGAACTAAAATATCCGAAGGGGGCAGTAATATTCAATGGAACGAATGAAGATGACTTCTTATACTGCCTGCCTGACAACAAAGAGCTATCTGTCTGCCGAGAAATGGCCAGAAGTATTGGTTTCCCGAAGCTTGAATCTGGATTAAGCGCCATGACGAAAGAAGATCTCGCAGACAGTCTTGCGTACAACAGCCTGAAGGTATAGGAATTAAACACTTGAAAAATCCCCTTATTTTTACGCAACTCATTCCTTTTTTCTTATATGAATTCTTTTTCGTATAGGGCCTGATCCTAAGCAACACACTAAGAGCCCAAAAGAGCGCCGAAGATGAAAGCTATGAAATTGCGTTTAATAATTTACGCTCCGAAGTTATCAGACTGAGAAACGAAGCTTTGGAAAAAGATAAAATTCTGCTTACACTGGTAGATAAAGTGAAAAAAGACGAAGCTGCTTCAAAGGCCCAGGCCGAAGCTCAAAAACGCGAGATTAAAGATCTTCAGAAACAGCTGGCTAGAGCTAAAGAGGAGCGCGCGCTTGAGGAAACGAAACGAGAACTTAGTGATTTTATGGTCAGCAAATTGGAATCAAAAGTTAAGGAGCTTCGCACATCTCAGGGGAAATGCTATGTCAAATCTGTAGAATGTGTGAATAAAATTAAATCCAGCTTCGCCAGCGTAGGCGCCTTTTCCAGCGAAGAGAATTTCTCTCGAGGCAATCCCGAAGGTCCGCTGGAATGGATTAGCCACGAAGCAGAGGCCTTCGAAGAGATTCTGAACAGTCGTGGCGACATATGCGCTTTTTCGGGCGCCAGAGGAATTGCTTGTGTCTTAGAGAAGAAGGGTTGCGAACATGTAAAATTTTTAGCTCAATCCGAAGCTACCTTATCTTCCGAAGACATCAAGGACCCCTCGGCCGAAGCGAGCGCAGTTGGAGGCAAATTTTTTACTGATATCTGGAACGACTGCGGCCGAGGAATGGCGCGAGAGATCATTGAAAGAAGCGAAAAAGGCATTCACGATGCTAGAAGAGTAGCAGATGCTGCCGAAAGGAGTAGGGAGCCCGGAAGACAGTTAGGTACCAACTAGTCGTTCTTGTTGCGTTGTAATTTTCATTTTAAACTTTGCTCGCGATTTGTAAAAGTACTGAAGAAGTGTTCTCTTCGCTCAGAAACTGTTGGACGATCTGCCGTCCCCCACACAAAAGGGGATGAAGAAATTAATCAAATGGCCGAAACTATCATGGACAAGGTTGTTGACCAACTTCTGAATGAAGCCGCCGAAGCAGTATTGAGGGAAGATTAGATGCTATTTGGAAAAAACATTTAAAGTGTAATCTATGCAACACTTTGTACATTTGAATGTAATATACAAGTCTCCTTTCATTATTGAATTCTTTACGATGCATGAAACATTAAATACATACCATTTTTGAGCCTTTGGCGAAAAAACACCTTCCCTTCTTTTCATGCTTCGTGAAGAAGGTATTCTCCGTTAAAATTATTCTGATGAATCACATCCATGCTTCGTCAAAACATTCTTCGAAGCTATACTCCGAAGCTATACAACTTCGATATTGATCTGATAAAGCTCGCCCATGTTTCGTAAAAATATTCTCCGAAGCTGTATTCCGAAGCTGTACAATTTCGATGTCACTTTCTCAAAGCATCCTTTCGAAGGTTGAGAGTATCTCCTTCTCTTGCCAAATGCAATATGATGTATGATGCTTATGCCATGCAAAATGATGTGATGATGTTATGTTATGCATGTGACATTTGTTCCGGAGATACACATAAAATATATTCGTAAGCTCTGCATTCCCTTGGGAACGTCTTTGGAGCTTCTTCGTCTTTTACTTAGACGGTATCAGCGTTGACTTTTCGCTGTAAGCCTCCCTTAGGAGCTTCTTCGCCTTTTACTTAGGCGGTATCAGCGTTGACTTTTCGCTGTAAGCCTCCCTTAGGAGCTTCTTCGCCTTTTACTTAGGCGGTATCAGCGTTGACTTTTCGCTGTAGGCTCTGCATTCCTTTAGGAACGACTTCTGAGCAGAAAACTTACGCTGCGCTCCCTTTGGAACGACTTTTTGTGACTTCATAAACTTACTCTGCGTTCCTTAGAACGACTTTCTGTTACTCCGAAGGATTTTTAATCCGAAGGTCCTCCTTGGTAACGGAAAAAGTTTTAGGCTTCAGCAACTTGGGCCTGTGGAGCAAATAGATTTTCCTCGTGGGAAACAACGAAATTATTACATGAAAACTATCAATGTTTTTTGCTTCACAGAAAATAAAACTGAATAGAAAAGACTGCTATCAAAGGTAGGATATGTCAATAAATGTGCTTCGACTCTGGCACAGTGCTGTTGACTGTGCGAGCTTCGGACTGTTCTCTGAAGTCCCTCTGATGTGGAGCGTATTGACTCCCTTCTGGCTGTTGACCTTGCTGCAATGGAGGTGGAGGCGGAAGCTGCTGCCAGGAAGCTTGAGGTTGACTTGCCGAAGCTACAGAAGCCGCAGGGTGGTTGTCTATGTATTGTGGGACATAAGGCGGATGAAACGAAGCAGTATGCATAACCTGCTTCGACTGAGCTTGTTGAGATGCAGCTTCGGCTAGTTCCTTTTGCTTCTGGATTGTAACATGGCACGTCCTAGTGGTGTGGCCCTTGCCCTCTCCACAGAATAGGCAAAACAGTCTCCTTGGCTGATCTCCGAATCTTCCGCCGAAGCCCCTGGCGCCTCTGCCTCTTGGAGCTGGTGGCCGAAAGAAAGTTTGTTGTTGCCCCGAAGCCTGTGAGGAGCACTGCGGCCTGTTTTGCTGACTCCCCTTATCATCATTCTGAGTGTTGTGAATGGAACGGACATGCCTCGGGTAGTATCTTCCTCCGAAGCCCCTGGTCATCTCAGAAAATCTGAAGGCCTCCTCCCTTCTTTGGCGATAGTCATTGTCAGCACGAATGTACTCATCCATCTTTTGGAGCAATTTCTGCAAGGTCTGAGGAGGCTTCCGAGCAAAGTATTGAGCTGCAGGTCCAGGACGGAGCCCCTTGATCATGGCTTCGATAACGATTTCATTGGGCACCGTTGGTGCCTGCGCCCTCAATCGTAAGAACCTTCGGACATACGCCTGAAGGTATTCTTCGTGATCCTGAATACACTGGAAGAGGGCTTGAGCTGTAACCGGTTTCGTTTGAAATCCTTGAAAGCTGGTCAGTAACATATCCTTCAGCTTCTGCCATGAAGTGATTGTTCCTGGCCGAAGGGAGGAATACCAGGTCTGAGCAACATTCCTGACGGCCATGACGAAAGACTTCGCCATGATTGCAGCGTTGCCCCCGTACGAAGACACTGTTGCTTCGTAGCTCATCAAGAATTGCTTCGGGTCAGAGTGGCCGTCAAACATGGGGAGCTGGGGTGGCTTATAGGATGGAGGCCAAGGTGTAGCCTGCAGCTCAGCAGACAGAGGAGAAGCATCATCAAAAACAAAATTTCCCTGATGGAAATTATCATACCAGTCGTCTTCGTTGACGAAGCCCTCCTGATGAAGGTCTTTCTGATGAGGCCTTCTGTTCTGCTCATCGTGAGTGAGATGGCGAACTTCCTCAGAAGCTTCGTCAATTTGCCTTTGCAACTCAGCTAGGCGGGCCATCTTCTCCTTCTTCCTCTGCACTTGTTGATGTAGCATCTCCATCTCTCTGATTTCTTGGTCTAGCTCTTCTTCCTCAAGCGTCGGGCTGACGGCTTTTCTCTTCTGGCTTCGGGCCTCCCGAAGAGAGACGGTCTCCTGGTTGTGGTCCAGCGGTTGTAGTGGTGCTGCCTCAGTCGCTGAAGCTTTCTTCGGCGCCATAGCGAAGGTCTATAGCTTCTTAAGGTGTTCACGAAGACTCGAAGTGGAAGTGAGTTCACCGGAGGTGGGCGCCAATGTTGGGGACTTGTTCTCAAGTGCTAAGAGTTAAGAACAAGGCAACATAAAAAGTGTTAAGTGTTAAAATCCTTCGTCCTTCGAAGCATTATGTTCCTTCGGGAAATAATGAGTCTCGGACGAAGGTCATGAGAGACATACCTTCGTAAACATAACAAGTAATGACGAAGGACTCACATAAAGCATGAAATATGATATAAGCATCACCATAGAATCATTTCTATTTTATTAACATGGAAAAACAGAAATGATTCCAAATTACAAATGTACCTTCGGTCCTGAGAGAAGGTGTAAAGTACGAGCGTGATGCCAAAAGCAAATGCCAAGTCAGCGTGAACAGTACGGGAGTACTGTTCATCTATTTATAGACGCGGGACGCAGCCCACGTAAAATTACATCCATGTCCATTACATTTGTTAACGGCTTATGGAAATCTGTCGAGGCCCCCGAAGTCTTTTCATCTTTGAGTCGGTTCCCCCTTCTGCCATCGCGCCGAAGCTTCCCTGCGCACAGCTTCGGCTACACTCGACCTTCGTCTGGTTCAGGCTTCGTCCTGGCCGTGCTCCATATTCATAATTCTGGATCCGAAAATACCTGTTCACATAATCCACTCGGAAAACATTGTCAAATCATGTTTTTGAGGACCTTCGGAGGACGAAGGCCCCCAACAGGTGGAGACCATTTCTTGGTCAAAAATCCGTAGGTGTTAGCCTTCAGTGTCATTGAAAATGGTCGTTCATGGCTATTTTCGACAAAAAATTAGGGTTGTGTGGCCATTGATCGTCGACCAGAGGCTCATACACCTCACCCCACATATGTTTCCTTGCCATAGATCACATTCTTGGATTTCTGGTGGAGACCATTTCTTGGTCAAAAATCCGTAGGTGTTAGCCTTCGGTATTATTGTAAATGGTCATTCATGGGTATTTTCGACAAAAATGGGGGTTGTGTGGCCATTGATCATCGACCATAGGCTCATACACCTCACCCCACATATGTTTCCTTGCCATAGATCACATTCTTGGATTTCTGGTGGAGACCATTTCTTGGTCAAAAATCCGTAGGTCTTAGCCTCTAATATTATTGAAAATGGTCGCTCATGGCTATTTTCATAAAAAAAATGGGGGTTGTGTGGCCATTTATCATCGACTAGAGGCTCATAAATCTCACCACACATATGTTTCCTTGCCATAGATCACATTCTTGGATTTTTGGTGGAGACCATTTCTTGGTCAAAAACTCGTACGTGTTAGCCTTCGGTATTATTGAAAATGGTCGTTCATGGCTATTTTCGGCAAAATGGGGGTTGTGTGGCCATTGATCATCGACCAGAGGCTCGTACACCTCACCCCACATATGTTTCCTTGCCATAGATTACTGTTGGGCCCATGCTTCGTTGCGCCGAAGGTCTTGCGTGAAGAAGCAGCTTCGGCTGAAATCGTCCCCAGGAAATGGCCGAAGGTTCCTTTTTATAGAGCTTCGGCGTTGCAAACCGACATAAAGATAGAATGACCTTTTTATCCATAGAGGTCTAAGATAATGTTGTAAACTTTTGTAAAGGGCATAATTGTAATTCGTCACAGGCTGCGTCCTGTGTCTATAAATAGATGAACAGTACCCCCGTACTGTTCACGCTGACTTGGCATTTGCTTTTGCGTCACGCTTGTACTTTTTACCTTCTCTCAGGACCGAAGGTACATTTGTAATTTGAAATCATTTCTATTTTTCCATGTTAATAAAATAGAAATGATTCTATGATGATGCTTATATTATATTTCATGCTTTATATGAGTTCTTCGTCATTACTTGTTATGTTTACGAAGGTATGTCTCTTATGACCTTCGTCCGAAACTCATTATTTCCCGAAGGGACATAATGCTTCGAAGGACGAAGGACTTTAACACTTAACACTTTTTATGTTGCCTTGTTCTTAACTCTTAGCATTTGAGAACAAGTCCCCAACATTGGCGCCCACCTCCGGTGAACTCACTTCCACTTTTCTGAGCTGATGGCTTCGTTCAACAATCAAGCTGGAGTTGCTTCGGACCCGAAGCTGGTGCTCCCGATCACAGGTGGCTCGTCCTCAGAGCCAGCTAACAAGAAGCAGAAGAAGGAAGCGCAGAGAAGAGTACAGCATGTTGGGGTGCAAGGACCCTTCATCAAATCAAGATGGTCTCACATTCCTATTACCTTCTCTCAAGAGGACCTTCAGCTCAAAGATTACCCACACAACGATGCCATGGTTATCTCTTGTGTTATCAAAGGATTTCTGGTTCACAATGTCTTGGTCGATACAGGCAGTGCAGCTGACATCATATTTGCTAAAGCCTTCAGACAAATGCAAGAGCCAGAAGATAAGATTCATGATGCTACACATCCTCTTTGTGGCTTCGGAGGAAGACAGATTGTAGCACTGGGCAAGATCACCATGTCAGTAACCTTCGGATTCATCAACAACACTAGAACTGAGCAAGTTGTGTTTGACATTGTTGACATGGAATATCCTTACAATGCAATTATTGGTCGTGGTACTCTTAATGCCTTCGAAGCAATCCTTCATCCTGCCTATCTTTGCATGAAGATACCTTCGGACCAAGGGCCTATTGCTATCCATGGAAGCCAGGAAGCTGCTAGAAGGGCCGAAGGAAGCTGGACCGACTCCAAGGCAATCCATAATATAGATGGAACTGAAGCTTGTGAACAGTACAAATTCAGAAGGGAGAAGGCAACTTCAGCAGATCAGCCGAAGCCCATGCTATTGTGTGAGGACATAGCAGAGCAGAAGGTGCTGTTGGGCTCGCAATTATCTGAAGACCAGGAGAAAACCTTGATAAGGTTTTTATTCAACAACAAAGATGTTTTTGCATGGTCGGCTAATGATCTCTGTGGAGTAAATCGGGATGTTATTGAACATTCTCTCAATGTTGACCCATCCTTCAGACCCCGAAAGCAGAGGCTTCGGAAAATGTCTGATGACAAGGCCGAAGGGGCTCGCAATGAAGTAAAAAGACTCCTCAGTGCAGGAGTTATCAGAGAAGTGAAGTATCCAGAGTGGCTAGCTAACACTGTTATGGTGAAGAAGGCCAATGGCAAGTGGAGAATGTGTATCGATTTCACAGATCTCAACAAGGCTTGTCCGAAGGACGAATTCCCGTTGCCAAGGATAGACTCTCTAGTCGATGCAGCAGCTTCTTCAGAGCTCATGAGTCTCTTGGACTGTTACTCAGGATATCATCAAATCTGGATGAAAAAGGAAGATGAGCCGAAAACTAGCTTCATAACTCCAAGTGGCACGTATTGCTATCTTCGGATGCCTGAGGGGCTCAAAAACGCTGGAGGAAGTTTCAGCAGAATGACTGCGAAGGTTCTTCAGTCTCAAATAGGCAGAAATGTGTTGACCTATGTTGATGACATTATCGTCAAAAGCACGAAGCAGGAAAATCATATTGTTGATCTGCAGGAGACCTTCGCCAGCTTCAGACAAGCTGGTTTGAAGCTGAATCCAGAGAAATGTGTTTTCGGAGTAAAGAAGGGTAAATTTCTTGGATGCTTGGTTTCAACAAAGGGAATCGAAGCTAATCCAAATAAAATCGAAGCTATACTTCGAATGGAGCCACCAACTACAAGAAAAGGGGCCCAAAGATTGACAGGAAGGCTGGCATCTCTCAACAGATTTATATCCAGATCAGCAGAAAGAAACTTACCATTTTTCGAGGTGCTGAAGTCAGCCGAAGTCTTTCAATGGGGCCCAAGTCAACAAAAAGCCTTCGAAGAGTTGAAGCAATACTTGATAGATCTCACAACATTAACTCCGCCAACGCCAGGGGCTCCTCTGTTGTTATATGTGGCAGCTTCGCACTCAGCAGTAAGTGCGGCGCTTGTCCAGGAGAAGCTTTATGGCCAGCTCAAGAAGCAAGTTCCAGTGTATTTTGTATCTGAGGTCCTTAGTGTCTCAAAGAAAAATTATACAGAGCTGGAGAAGGTATTATATGCCGTTTTAATGGCATCCAGGAAGCTTCGGCATTATTTTCAGGCATACAATATCATTGTTCCTTCTTCGCAGCCGTTGAAGGATATAATGAGAAATAGAGAAGCTACTGGACGGATTGGGAAATGGGCTGCAGAGCTCAACGAATTTTACATTGATTATGTGCATAGATCTTCGATCCAGTCTCAAGCATTGGCAGATTTCATTGCCGACTGGACGCCAGGGGCTCAGGATGAAGAAGCAAATAAAGATGCCGAAGTGTGGACAGTGTTTTGTGATGGCTCTTGGGGAATCTTCGGAGCAGGTGCAGCTGCTGTGTTGGTTTCACCATCCAAGGTCAAAACTTGTTATGCAGCAAGACTTGATTTCAGCTGCACGAACAATATTGCTGAGTACGAAGCCCTGCTTCTGGGCCTTCGGAAATTAAAGGCAATGGGAATCAGAAGGGCAATTCTTAAAACTGATTCCCAGGTGGTTTCGGGTCATGTTGACAAAAGTTGCAAGGCTAAAGATCCGAAGCTTGAAAAATATCTAGATACGGTCCGAAGGATCGAAGCATCCTTCGAAGGATTCTCTGTCAAGAATATTCCTCGAGGACAAAATGAGCATGCCGATTTGCTAGCTAAGTCTGCGGCACAGGGGCTGCCGTTACCTTCGGATGTGTTCTTCGAAACAATAAAGGCACCTTCAGTGGAGCTCCTTGAAAGAGCAGTCCTCAACATATCTCCTGTTTACAGCGAAGATTGGAGAACTGAAATAATCTCTTACCTTCAGGGTAAGTTCCTTTCAGATGACGAAGCTTACAATAAAAGAATAGAGGCAAGAGCTCGTCCGTATGTCATGATAGAAGGGGAATTATACAAACATGGAGTTTGCGCTCCGCTGCTCAAGTGCTTATCTAGAGCCGAAGGTATAGAGTTGATGAAAGAGATACATGCAGGCCTGTGTGGATCCCACATCGGATCCAGGCCATTACTTGGGAAAGTCTTCCGCCAAGGGTTTTATTGGCCGAAGGCAGCTTCGGATGCGGCGGAGTTAGTGCAAAAGTGCGAAGGTTGTCAGAAATGTGCAAGAGATCAAAAACAACCTTCGTCTTTGACACAGCTGATACAACCCATCTGGCCATTGCAAAGGTGGGGCCTTGACTTGTTGGGTCCATTACCACCGGCTCAAGGGAATCTAAAATATGTTATAGTGGCTGTGGAGTATTTTTCCAAGTGGATTGAGGCGAAGCCATTGGCCACAATAACTTCGGCCACTGTCCAAAAGTTTTTCTGGCAGAATATTGTCTGTCGCTTCGGGGTACCGAAGGCAATCACTGTAGATAATGGAACGCAGTTTGACTCCGAAGCTTTCAGAAATTTCTGTGATCAAATTGGAACGAAGATCCATTTTGCATCAGTCAGGCATCCGGAGTCAAATGGGCTCGTTGAAAGGGCCAACGGCATTATAATGACAGGAATAATGAAGTTAATCTTCAATCAACCCAGGGGAAAGTGGCCAGATCAGTTAATCAAAGTGGTGTGGAGCCACAATACAACAACATCAAGGTCTACAGGCTTTACCCCATTCAAATTATTATTCGGTGACGAAGCAATAACTCCGGAGGAAGCAAAAGCTGGATCAATAAGAGTAGTAGCTTCGGCAGAATCAGGTCCCGAAGATGCTTGCCTTGTGGAAAAGGATGCTTTAGAAGGGATCAGGCTTCAGGCCGTGGAGAATATCAATAAATATCAGGCTGAAACAGTTAAATGGCGAGATAGAAAAGTCCGGCTAAAAAATATTGAGCCGGGACACTTGGTGCTTCGGAGAGTGGCTAACCCAGATACAGTGGGTAAGCTACAGTTGAAATGGGAAGGACCATTCTTAGTAGTATCTTCGTCAAGGCCTGGATCGTACAGATTGAAGGACATGGATGGCAACGAAATTCCAAGGTCTTGGAATGCGGATGAGCTTCGGCGATACTATGTATAACATGATGTAATTTTTTATGTTTTTTCTTTTCTTTTTCATGGCACCCTTTTCCTTTCCGAAGGGGGAGAAAGGTTTTTAATGGGGCCATCATGTGTAATTTCCTTTTTTTTAGTCTTATAAGAGCAAAATCCCCCAAAAAATGTAAATGTAACAGCTGAGAACGCACCATCGAGTGCAGAAACTGAAAAAGAAAAAAGAGAAGAAGCTCCAAAGACGTTCCTAAGGGAATGCAGAGCTTATACCGCCTAAGTAAAAGGCGAAGAAACTCCAAAGACGTTGCTAAGGGAATGCAGAGTTTATACCGTCTAAGTAAAAGACGAAGAAGCTCCAAAGACGTTCCTAAGGGAATGCAGAGCTTATACCGCCTAAGTAAAAGGCGAAGAAACTCCAAAGACGTTCCTAAGGGAATGCAGAGTTTATACCGTCTAAGTAAAAGACGAGGAAGGTCCAAAGTCGTTCCTAAGGGAATGCAGAGCTGATGTGTGGTTGATTCCAAGGAAATAATGGTTGAGTGTGGCTTCGGTTATATGCTTTGGACATTCATTCGCACATTACATCATAGCATTTGCATTCATAAGCATTCATTCATAGCATTTGTGTTCCTAAGTGGTTGCTTCGGCAAAAGGAAGAAGTGGTCTTTTATGTTCCGTTATGTACAAAAAAGAAAAAGCTTCGGCAAGAGGAAGAAGCGGTCTTTTATGTTCCGTTATGTACAAAAAAGAAAAAGCTTCGGCAAGAGGAAGAAGCGGTCTTTTATGTTCCGTTATGTACAAAAAAGAAAAAGCTTCGGCAAGAGGAAGAAGCGGTCTTTTATGTTTCGTCATGTACAAAAAAGAAAAGCTTTGGCAAAAAGAAGAAATGGTCTTTTATGCTTCGTTGTGTCCGAAAAAAAGGGAAGGTGTTTTTTCGCCTTCGGCTCAAAATACTGATTTCGTCCACATCAAAGCGTCTCAATAAAAGGGTAAGAATATATTACAAGGTATGAACAAAGTTCCTTGAGAATAGATTAATTGTATTTACAAAAAGTTGTTACAAATTCTCCTGAGTTTTTTCTAGTCTACTCCTATTAATCTTCGTCAGGTTTCTGCTTCGGCGGCATATCCTTTAAGTATCACCTTCAGCTTCGTCATCCTACATGAATCAAGGTATCCCGAGTAAAAATCAAGTGTGAAGGAGAAGGTAAGTACAAAGTATGATTTCTTACTGGTTCAAGATGACTTCGAGCTTCGTCCCCAGCCTTCTCTCGCCCGCCTTTTGTCCATATCATTTTTATGAATCTATTTGAGATGCTCCGGGCGAGGTCAGGAATGTCGTCGAGAATTGATGGAGACAGGGCGAAGTTGGGCCTGTTGACAATCTTTCCATGCTCGCAGCCAGCCTTCAGGAATGCTGCAGCAGTACCCCGAGAAGCTACCCAGGCACAGAAGTCACCGTGCCCAGCTATAACTTCGTCAAGTTCTTCAATTCCAGCTTCGATATGATCGAAGGCTTTTGGTAAATCTTCATCCGAAGGGGTAAATTTCCCGCTGCTGGCTCCAACTGAGTAAAAGATCTTCTTTAGTTGTTGGATACAATTGTTGCTAAAATTCAAACATTTATCCTGAAGGCTTGTTAATGATTTCTTCAAATTTGAGTTGGCTTGGACTTCGGCTTCAAGTTTCGAATCAAGTTTTAGCTTCTCTTGTTCAAATTGTTTTGATTGGCAGAGAAGCTTCGAATTCAATTCTGCTACTTTGGCTTCAGTCTCTGCCAGCAAGCCTTCGGTTGATTGAAGTTCGAAGTCTTTCTTTTCAATAATAGCTGATTGTTCTTTTATCTTGCTCTCTAAATTTTCAATTATAGCTTCGTGCTTCTTATCTTCTAGATCTTGCTGCATCCTCAAAGCTTTGCTTAGAAGCATGCTCTGCAAATAAACAACCTTCGTTAAAGAATATTGCCATTATTAAAAAACAATAGAAGTTAGAGAGAAGGATGTTTACCTTGAAATTTGAATAAAATAAGCTGCCGACGATATGTTGTCGTCGGTAGCGGCTGATGTCTGTCTCTAGTTTCGGAAAACCGATAATCTTTGATAGAGTACCGATGACCTTAGCCCCAGCTGAGTCCCGGATGCAGCCCAGTTTTTCATCATCAATGCCTCCAAATAGAAGAGCTCCTGGCTTGTATCCGCAAGATTTGGCGTATTCCTTAAGCTCTTCTTTTTCGGCCTTCGACAGTTTTTGCCCGACTAAATTTTGAAATGAGTAGGCTTCGTCGTCCGAAGTGTCTTCGGCTATTTCTTTCCCTTTCCCAGGCACTGTGGCCATGGTTTCTTCAGCAGTGGTGGCAGCTTCTTCTGCAGCCATGTCTGTTAAAATTTTGTTGATGTCTTCAATAGTAGATTCTAAGTTTACATCTTCGGCTGTAGCGGCTTCGGTAGCCGCGACCTCCGAAGGTGCGACTTCGACATTTTCTGTGCCCTCAACAGCTGGTGTTTTCTGAATTGACGCCCTCGGTGGCGTCTTGTCAATAACTTCTGTTACGGCAATAATTCTTTGCCTTTTCGCTTTGGCTATCTTCGTTTTTTCCGGCTCCGCCACCTTTTGAAAAAGCTTCGTCAGTCGAGGCCCTAATGGAGTTAGCTTCGTGGGCATGGGTTCAGTCATTACCTTTAGAATTTCCTCCACGTCGCTAGTAGAAGGTGGTGTGGGGGTCCCCTCTTCTTCGGATAGTTTTCGCTTTGGAGTTGATATTTTTCTCTTGACAATTTTCTTCTTTTTTGGTGGTTGTTCTTCATCCTTGTTTAAAGCTTCGGCCTCTCTTTTTCTTCTCTGGCCCTCAGCATCCTTGTTCAGCTGCGCATAGTCAGGATATTCGAAGCCCAGTGCATCAAGCACTCGGTTCAGCCTTCGCTTCGGACGGGTACCGAAGGCTGCTGTCATCAGTTGATCTTCTTTTTTCGAATAATTTCCAAGAATTTCATTACACATCACCTCAACTGTATCCAGCCACTCTTGGCAGGGCTTCTTAAAATATTTCTTGAATTTGAAGTGGTAAGGAAGCTGGACAAGATCCCCTTCCTTCTTCTCCCCCTTTAACTTTGGCATTTCCCATTTTTTCAGAGTAGGGAAAACTTTGAATGCTAAGAATTCTTGAACCAGATCCCTGGTACCAATATGCTCTGCAATGATTCTGAATTCATCCATTGCCCGTTGAGTTTGACCCTCTGGTGTCATGTTGCAGTGGGGTCGGGTTTCTCCGAAAGTTAGCTCGACTGGACTTTGCACAAGCTTCTCCTTGTCCTCATCAACCTTGACATAGAACCATTCTGATTTCCAGCCTACCGGCCATTTGCTTCGGTAGCTAATTACAGGAAACTTTGCGGTTTTCCGGTAGGCAAAATTGTAGCAACCGAAGTTTTCATGAAGCCCATCTTTTCTGGCCTTTGTTTGATAATGCAATTCATGAACTCGACAGAAACTGTCAGCAAAAGGCTCCACTGCTTGGCTTCGGAGGGCCCAAATATAAACGCTAAGCCTAACGATAGCGTTAGGAGTTAACTGATGAAGGTAGATGCCAAACCTCTTCAATATCTCCGCAACAATCTCGTGAACAGGGAATCTTAGCCCAGCCTTTAAAAAGCTTTTGAAGATGACAACCTCGTCCTTCTCTGGCTTCGGTGTGGTCTCTTCTCCCCCGAAGCGAAGTAGCTTCTTCTGATCTTCACTGAAAAAACCTGCTTTCACCATCTTGGCGAGATCAACCTTTGAAACAGTCGATTTTCCGAAGTCTAGGTGGCTGGGTTTGCTGGGCATGGCAATACGGTAGTCATCTTCGGAGTCGGTTTCTTCAATGTTCCCTTCTCCTTCGGCAGCTGTCGGGTTTGCTCCGGCAGCAGCCATTTCTTCCGTAGTCACCAGTCCGGAGCGCTGCATCGCTTCGGAGATGGGCACAGTCTCCGAAGCTTCAGTTTCGTCCCCCTCACGCTCAACCCTAGCTGTAGAGCGAACTCTGGCCATTTAATTATGAACTTGTGAAACTTTAATACTTTTTTCTCCGAAGCAGGCTTCAAGATGGAGCTTCGTTCAAACCTGACAAACAAGCTTCGGTGATGGTTAAAAATTTTGGCAGCAAAACAGTGCAAATAGCAGTAAATGCTGTGGTAACTTCACACCTACTCGTCTGTTTATATAGTGCTGCAGGTAAGAAGGCGAAGCGGCAGGGTTTTTACACCAGGCGGGCAGTAACTTGTACTCGCTGCGCAGTGGACCGCAAAGACCAAACAGTGACTCTGCAAGGTGGGGCCGACACGATCTCGGGAAATGGATCGTTTCTCGGCAACGAGCTCAGGGAAGGTGTTTTTTGGACCTTCGGCTTCCCGAAGCTTGAGAGGATTTTTTCACGGTTCAAGCTCGTTACGAAAAACGATCTAGCGCCGCGAAAGGGGCTACTGTTGGGCCCATGCTTCGTTGCGCCGAAGGTCTTGCGTGAAGAAGCAGCTTCGGCTGAAATCGTCCCCAGGAAATGGCCGAAGGTTCCTTTTTATAGAGCTTCGGCGTTGCAAACCGACATAAAGATAGAATGACCTTTTTATCCATAGAGGTCTAAGATAATGTTGTAAACTTTTGTAAAGGGCATAATTGTAATTCGTCACAGGCTGCGTCCTGTGTCTATAAATAGATGAACAGTACCCCCGTACTGTTCACGCTGACTTGGCATTTGCTTTTGCGTCACGCTTGTACTTTTTACCTTCTCTCAGGACCGAAGGTACATTTGTAATTTGAAATCATTTCTATTTTTCCATGTTAATAAAATAGAAATGATTCTATGATGATGCTTATATTATATTTCATGCTTTATATGAGTTCTTCGTCATTACTTGTTATGTTTACGAAGGTATGTCTCTTATGACCTTCGTCCGAAACTCATTATTTCCCGAAGGGACATAATGCTTCGAAGGACGAAGGACTTTAACACTTAACACTTTTTATGTTGCCTTGTTCTTAACTCTTAGCATTTGAGAACAAGTCCCCAACAATTACATTGTTGGATTTCTGATGGAAACCATTTCTTGGTTAAAAACTCGTACGTGTTAGCCTTCGGTATTATTGAAAATGGTCATTCATGGCTATTTTCGGCAAAATGGGGGTTGTGTGGCCATTGATCGTCGACCAGAGGCTCATACACCTCACCCCACATATGTTTCCTTGTCGTAGATCACATTCTTGGATTTCTGGTGGAGACCATTTCTTGGTCAAAAATCCGTAGGTGTTAGCCTTCGATATTATTGAAAATGGTCGTTCATGGCCATTTTCGACAAAAATGGGGTTGTGTGGCCATTGATCATCAACCAGAGGCTCATACACCTCACCCCACATATGTTTCCTTGCCATAGATCACATTCTTGGATTTCTGGTGGAGACCATTTCTTGGTCAAAAATCCGTAGGTGTTAGCCTTCGGTATTATTGTAAATGGTCATTCATGGCTATTTTCGACAACAATGTGGGTTGTGTGGCCATTGATCATCGACCAGAGGCTCATACACCTCACCCCACATATGTTTCCTTGCCATAGATCACATTCTTGGATTTCTGGTGGAGACCATTTCTTGGTCAAAAATCCGTAGGTGTTAGCCTTCAGTGTCATTGAAAATGGTCGTTCATGGCTATTTTCGACAAAAATTAGGGTTGTGTGTCCATTGATCGTCGACCTGAGGCTCATACACCTCACCCCACATATGTTTCTTTGCCATAAATCATATTCTTGGATTATTGGTGGAGACCATTTCTTGGTCAAAAATCCGTAGGTGTTAGCCTTCGGTATTATTGAAAATGGTCGTTCATGGCTATTTTCGACAAAAATGGGGGTTGTGTGTCCATTGATCATCGACCAGACGCTCATACACCTCACCCCACATATGTTTCCTTGCCATAGATCACATTCTTGGATTTCTGGTGGAGACCATTTCTTGGTCTAAAATCCGTAGGTGTTAGCCTCTAGTATTATTGAAAATGGTCGCTCATGGCTATTTTCAAGGTCGCACATGGCTATTTTCATAAAAAATGGGGGTTGTGTGGCCATTTATCATCGACTAGAGGCTCATAAACCTCACCCCACATATGTTTCCTTGCCATAGATTACATTCTTGGATTTCTGGTGGAAGCCATTTCTTGGTTAAAAACTCGTACGTGTTAGCCTTCGGTATTATTGAAAATGGTCATTCATGGCTATTTTCGGCAAAATGGGGGTTGTGTGGCCATTGATCGTCGACCAGAGGCTCATACACCTCACCCCACATATGTTTCCTTGTCGTAGATCACATTCTTGGATTTCTGGTGGAGACCATTTCTTGGTCTAAAATCCGTAGGTGTTAGCCTCTAGTATTATTGAAAATGGTCGCTCATGGCTATTTTCAAGGTCGCTCATGGCTATTTTCATAAAAAATGGGGGTTGTGTGGCCATTTATCATCGACTAGAGGCTCATAAACCTCACCCCACATATGTTTCCTTGCCATAGATTACATTCTTGGATTTCTGGTGGAAGCCATTTCTTGGTTAAAAACTCGTACGTGTTAGCCTTCGGTATTATTGAAAATGGTCATTCATGGCTATTTTCGGCAAAATGGGGGTTGTGTGGCCATTGATCGTCGACCAGAGGCTCATACACCTCACCCCACAAATGTTTCCTTGTCGTAGATCACATTCTTGGATTTCTGGTGGAGACCATTTCTTGGTCAAAAATCCGTAGGTGTTAGCCTTCGATATTATTGAAAATGGTCGTTCATGGCTATTTTCGACAAAAATGGGGGTTGTGTGGCCATTGATCATCGACCAGAGGCTCATACACCTCACCCCACATATGTTTCCTTGCCATAGATCACATTCTTGGATTTCTGATGGAGACCATTTCTTGGTCAAAAATCCGTAGGTGTTAGCCTTCGGTATTATTGTAAATGGTCATTCATGGCTATTTTCGACAAAAATGGGGGTTGTGTGGCCATTGATCATCGACCATAGGCTCATACATCTCACCCCACATATGTTTCCTTGCCATAGATCACATTCTTGGATTTCTGGTGGAGACCATTTCTTGGTCAAAAATCCGTAGGTCTTAGCCTCTAATATTATTGAAAATGGTCGCTCATGGCTATTTTCATAAAAAAATGGGGGTTGTGTGGCCATTTATCATCGACTAGAGGCTCATAAATCTCACCCCACATATGTTTCCTTGCCATAGATCACATTCTTGGATTTTTGGTGGAGACCATTTCTTGGTCAAAAACTCGTACGTGTTAGCCTTCGGTATTATTGAAAATGGTCGTTCATGGCTATTTTCGGCAAAATGGGGGTTGTGTGGCCATTGATCATCGACAAGAGGCTCGTACACCTCACCCCACATATGTTTCCTTGCCATAGATTACATTCTTGGATTTCTGGTGGAAACCATTGCTTGGTTAAAAACTCGTACGTGTTAGCCTTCGGTATTATTGAAAATGGTCATTCATGGCTATTTTCGACAACAATGTGGGTTGTGTGGCCATTGATCATCGACCAGAGGCTCATACACCTCACCCCACATATGTTTCCTTGCCATAGATCACATTCTTAGATTTCTGGTGGAGACCATTTCTTGGTCAAAAATCCGTAGGTCTTAGCCTCTAATATTATTGAAAATGGTCGCTCATGGCTATTTTCATAAAAAATGGGGGTTGTGTGGCCATTTATCATCGACTAGAGGCTCATAAATCTCACCCCTCATATGTTTCCTTGCCATAGATCACATTCTTGGATTTTTGGTGGAGACCATTTCTTGGTCAAAAACTCGTACGTGTTAGCCTTCGGTATTATTGAAAATGGTCATTCATGGCTATTTTCGGCAAAATGGGGGTTCTGTGGCCATTGATCATCGACCAGAGGCTCGTACACCTCACCCCACATATGTTTCCTTGCCATAGATCACATTCTTGGATTTCTGGTGGAGACCATTTCTTGGGCAAAAATCCGAATGTGTTAGCCTTTGGTATTTTAGAAAATGGTCATTCATGGCTATTTTCGACAAAAATGGGGGTTGTGTGGCCATTGATCTTCGACCAGAGGCTCATACACCTCACTACACATATGTTTCCTGGCCATAGATCACATTCTTGGATTTATGGTGGAGACCATTTCTTGGTCAAAAATCCGTAGGTGTTAGCCTTCAGTGTCATTGAAAATGGTCGTTCATGGCTATTTTCGACAAAAAATTAGGGTTGTGTGGCCATTGATCGTCGACCAGAGGCTCATACACCTCACCCCACATATGTTTCCTTGCCATAGATCACATTCTTGGATTTCTGGTGGAGACCATTTCTTGGTCAAAAATCCGTAGGTGTTAGCCTTCGGTATTATTGTAAATGGTCATTCATGGGTATTTTCGACAAAAATGGGGGTTGTGTGGCCATTGATCATCGACCATAGGCTCATACACCTCACCCCACATATGTTTCCTTGCCATAGATCACATTCTTGGATTTCTGGTGGAGACCATTTCTTGGTCAAAAATCCGTAGGTCTTAGCCTCTAATATTATTGAAAATGGTCGGTCATGGCTATTTTCATAAAAAAATGGGGGTTGTGTGGCCATTTATCATCGACTAGAGGCTCATAAATCTCACCCCACATATGTTTCCTTGCCATAGATCACATTCTTGGATTTTTGGTGGAGACCATTTCTTGGTCAAAAACTCGTACGTGTTAGCCTTCGGTATTATTGAAAATGGTCGTTCATGGCTATTTTCGGCAAAATGGGGGTTGTGTGGCCATTGATCATCGACCAGAGGCTCGTACACCTCACCCCACATATGTTTCCTTGCCATAGATTACATTGTTGGATTTCTGGTGGAAACCATTTCTTGGTTAAAAACTCGTACGTGTTAGCCTTCGGTATTATTGAAAATGGTCATTCATGGCTATTTTCGGCAAAATGGGGGTTGTGTGGCCATTGATCGTCGACCAGAGGCTCATACACCTCACCCCACATATGTTTCCTTGTCGTAGATCACATTCTTGTATTTCTGGTGGAGACCATTTCTTGGTCAAAAATCCGTAGGTGTTAGCCTTCGATATTATTGAAAATGGTCGTTCATGGCCATTTTCGACAAAAATGGGGTTGTGTGGCCATTGATCATCGACCAGAGGCTCATACACCTCACCCCACATATGTTTCCTTGCCATAGATCACATTCTTGGATTTCTGGTGGAGACCATTTCTTGGTCAAAAATCCGTAGGTGTTAGCCTTCGGTATTATTGTAAATGGTCATTCATGGCTATTTTCGACAACAATGTGGGTTGTGTGGCCATTGATCATCGACCAGAGGCTCATACACCTCACCCCACATATGTTTCCTTGCCATAGATCACATTCTTAGATTTCTGGTGGAGACCATTTCTTGGTCAAAAATCCGTAGGTCTTAGCCTCTAATATTATTGAAAATGGTTGCTCATGGCTATTTTCATAAAAAATGGGGGTTGTGTGGCCATTTATCATCGACTAGAGGCTCATAAATCTCACCCCTCATATGTTTCCTTGCCATAGATCACATTCTTGGATTTTTGGTGGAGACCATTTCTTGGTCAAAAACTCGTACGTGTTAGCCTTCGGTATTATTGAAAATGGTCATTCATGGCTATTTTCGGCAAAATGGGGGTTCTGTGGCCATTGATCATCGACCAGAGGCTCGTACACCTCACCCCACATATGTTTCCTTGCCATAGATCACATTCTTGGATTTCTGGTGGAGACCATTTCTTGGGCAAAAATCCGAATGTGTTAGCCTTTGGTATTTTTGAAAATGGTCATTCATGGCTATTTTCGACAAAAATGGGGGTT
Source organism: Zea mays (assembly GCF_902167145.1). Lineage (NCBI taxonomy): Eukaryota > Viridiplantae > Streptophyta > Magnoliopsida > Poales > Poaceae > Zea > Zea mays. The sequence goes on from NW_023366863.1 coordinate 48,838, forward strand.
GTGTGGCCATTGATCTTCGACCAGAGGCTCATACACCTCACTACACATATGTTTCCTTGCCATAGATCACATTCTTGGATTTATGGTGGAGACCATTTCTTGGTCAAAAATCCGTAGGTGTTAGCCTTCAGTGTCATTGAAAATGGTCGTTCATGGCTATTTTCGACAAAAAATTAGGGTTGTGTGGCCATTGATCGTCGACCAGAGGCTCATACACCTCACCCCACATATGTTTCCTTGCCATAGATCACATTCTTGGATTTCTGGTGGAGATCATTTCTTGGTCAAAAATCCGTAGGTGTTAGCCTTCGGTATTATTGAAAATGGTCGTTCATGGCTATTTTCGACAAAAATGGGGGTTGTGTGGCCATTGATCATCGACCAGACGCTCATACACCTCACCCCACATATGTTTCCTTGCCATAGATCACATTCTTGGATTTCTGGTGGAGACCATTTCTTGGTCTAAAATCCGTAGGTGTTAGCCTCTAGTATTATTGAAAATGGTCGCTCATGGCTATTTTCAAGGTCGCTCATGGCTATTTTCATAAAAAATGGGGGTTGTGTGGCCATTTATCATCGACTAGAGGCTCATAAACCTCACCCCACATATGTTTCCTTGCCATAGATCACATTCTTGGATTTCTGGTGGAGACCATTTCTTGGTTAAAAACTCGTACGTGTTAGCCTTCGGTATTATTGAAAATGGTCGTTCATGGCTATTTTCGGCAAAATGGGGGTTGTGTGGCCATTGATCATCGACCAGAGGCTCGTACACCTCACCCCACATATGTTTCCTTGCCATAGATCACATTATTGGATTTCTGGTGGAGACCATTTCTTGGTCAAAAATCCGTACGTATTAGCCTTTGGTATTTTTGAAAATGGTCATTCATGGCTATTTTCGACAAAAATGGGGGTTGTGTGGCCATTGATCTTCGACCAGAGGCTCATACACCTCACTACACATATGTTTCCTTGCCATAGATCACATTCTTGGATTTATGGTGGAGACCATTTCTTGGTCAAAAATCCGTAGGTGTTAGCCTTCAGTGTCATTGAAAATGGTCGTTAATGGCTATTTTCGACAAAAATTAGGGTTGTGTGGCCATTGATCGTCGACCAGAGGCTCATACACCTCACCCACATATGTTTCCTTGCCATAGATCACATTCTTGGATTTCTGGTGGAGACAATTTCTTGGTCAAAAATCCGTAGGTGTTAGCCTTCGGTATTATTGTAAATGGTCATTCATGGCTATTTTCGACAAAAATGGGGGTTGTGTGGCCATTGATCATCGACCAGACGCTCATACACCTCACCCCACATATGTTTCCTTGCCATAGATCACATTCTTGGATTTCTGGTGGAGACCATTTCTTGGTCAAAAACTCGTACGTGTTAGCCTTCGGTATTATTGAAAATGGTCGTTCATGGCTATTTTCGGCAAAATGGGGGTTCTGTGGCCATTGATCATCGACCAGAGGCTCGTACACCTCACCCCACATATGTTTCCTTTCCATAGATCACATTTTTGGATTTCTGGTGGAGACCATTTCTTGGTCAAAAATCCGTAGGTGTTAGCCTTCGTTATTATTGAAAATGGTCGTTCATGGCTATTTTCGACAAAAATGGGGGTTGTGTGGCCATTGATCATCGACCAGAGGCTCATACACCTCACCCCACATATGTTTCCTTGCCATAGATCACATTCTTGGATTTCTGGTTGTTGGGCCCATGCTTCGTTGCGCCGAAGGTCTTGCGTGAAGAAGCAGCTTCGGCTGAAATCGTCCCCAGGAAATGGCCGAAGGTTCCTTTTTATAGAGCTTCGGCGTTGCAAACCGACATAAAGATAGAATGACCTTTTTATCCATAGAGGTCTAAGATAATGTTGTAAACTTTTGTAAAGGGCATAATTGTAATTCGTCACAGGCTGCGTCCTGTGTCTATAAATAGATGAACAGTACCCCCGTACTGTTCACGCGGACTTGGCATTTGCTTTTGCGTCACGCTTGTACTTTTTACCTTCTCTCAGGACCGAAGGTACATTTGTAATTTGAAATCATTTCTATTTTTCCATGTTAATAAAATAGAAATGATTCTATGATGATGCTTATATTATATTTCATGATTTATATGAGTCCTTCGTCATTACTTGTTATGTTTACGAAGGTATGTCTCTTATGACCTTCGTCCGAAACTCATTATTTCCCGAAGGGACATAATGCTTCGAAGGACGAAGGACTTTAACACTTAACACTTTTTATGTTGCCTTGTTCTTAACTCTTAGCATTTGAGAACAAGTCCCCAACATTGGCGCCCACCTCCGGTGAACTCACTTCCACTTTTCTGAGCTGATGGCTTCGTTCAACAATCAAGCTGGAGTTGCTTCGGACCCGAAGCTGGTGCTCCCGATCACAGGTGGCTCGTCCTCAGAGCCAGCTAACAAGAAGTAGAAGAAGGAAGCGCAGAGAAGAGTACAGCATGTTGGGGTGCAAGGACCCTTCATCAAATCAAGATGGTCTCACATTCCTATTACCTTCTCTCAAGAGGACCTTCAGCTCAAAGATTACCCACACAACGATGCCATGGTTATCTCTTGTGTTATCAAAGGATTTCTGGTTCACAATGTCTTGGTCGATACAGGCAGTGCAGCTGACATCATATTTGCTAAAGCCTTCAGACAAATGCAAGAGCCAGAAGATAAGATTCATGATGCTACACATCCTCTTTGTGGCTTCGGAGGAAGACAGATTGTAGCACTGGGCAAGATCACCATGTCAGTAACCTTCGGATTCATCAACAACACTAGAACTGAGCAAGTTGTGTTTGACATTGTTGACATGGAATATCCTTACAATGCAATTATTGGTCGTGGTACTCTTAATGCCTTCGAAGCAATCCTTCATCCTGCTTATCTTTGCATGAAGATACCTTCGGACCAAGGGCCTATTGCTATCCATGGAAGCCAGGAAGCTGCTAGAAGGGCCGAAGGAAGCTGGACCGACTCCAAGGCAATCCATAATATAGATGGAACTGAAGCTTGTGAACAGTACAAATTCAGAAGGGAGAAGGCAGCTTCAGCAGATCAGCCGAAGCCCATGCTATTGTGTGAGGACATAGCAGAGCAGAAGGTGCTGTTGGGCTCGCAATTATCTGAAGACCAGGAGAAAACCTTGATAAGGTTTTTATTCAACAACAAAGATGTTTTTGCATGGTCGGCTAATGATCTCTGTGGAGTAAATCGGGATGTTATTGAACATTCGCTCAATGTTGACCCATCCTTCAGACCCCGAAAGCAGAGGCTTCGGAAAATGTCTGATGACAAGGCCGAAGGGGCTCGCAATGAAGTAAAAAGACTCCTCAGTGCAGGAGTTATCAGAGAAGTGAAGTATCCAGAGTGGCTAGCTAACACTGTTATGGTGAAGAAGGCCAATGGCAAGTGGAGAATGTGTATCGATTTCACAGATCTCAACAAGGCTTGTCCGAAGGACGAATTCCCGTTGCCAAGGATAGACTCTCTAGTCGATGCAGCAGCTTCTTCAGAGCTCATGAGTCTCTTGGACTGTTACTCAGGATATCATCAAATCTGGATGAAAAAGGAAGATGAGCCGAAAACTAGCTTCATAACTCCAAGTGGCACGTATTGCTATCTTCGGATGCCTGAGGGGCTCAAAAACGCTGGAGGAAGTTTCAGCAGAATGACTGCGAAGGTTCTTCAGTCTCAAATAGGCAGAAATGTGTTGACCTATGTTGATGACATTATCGTCAAAAGCACGAAGCAGGAAAATCATATTGTTGATCTGCAGGAGACCTTCGCCAGCTTCAGACAAGCTGGTTTGAAGCTGAATCCAGAGAAATGTGTCTTCGGAGTAAAGAAGGGTAAATTTCTTGGATGCTTGGTTTCAACAAAGGGAATCGAAGCTAATCCAAATAAAATCGAAGCTATACTTCGAATGGAGCCACCAACTACAAGAAAAGGGGCCCAAAGATTGACAGGAAGGCTGGCATCTCTCAACAGATTTATATCCAGATCAGCAGAAAGAAACTTACCATTTTTCGAGGTGCTGAAGTCAGCCGAAGTCTTTCAATGGGGCCCAAGTCAACAAAAAGCCTTCGAAGAGTTGAAGCAATACTTGATAGATCTCACAACATTAACTCCGCCAACGCCAGGGGCTCCTCTGTTGTTATATGTGGCAGCTTCGCACTCAGCAGTAAGTGCGGCGCTTGTCCAGGAGAAGCTTTATGGCCAGCTCAAGAAGCAAGTTCCAGTGTATTTTGTATCTGAGGTCCTTAGTGTCTCAAAGAAAAATTATACAGAGCTGGAGAAGGTATTATATGCCGTTTTAATGGCATCCAGGAAGCTTCGGCATTATTTTCAGGCATACAATATCATTGTTCCTTCTTCGCAGCCGTTGAAGGATATAATGAGAAATAGAGAAGCTACTGGACGGATTGGGAAATGGGCTGCAGAGCTCAACGAATTTTACATTGATTATGTGCATAGATCTTCGATCCAGTCTCAAGCATTGGCAGATTTCATTGCCGACTGGACGCCAGGGGCTCAGGATGAAGAAGCAAATAAAGATGCCGAAGTGTGGACAGTGTTTTGTGATGGCTCTTGGGGAATCTTCGGAGCAGGTGCAGCTGCTGTGTTGGTTTCACCATCCAAGGTCAAAACTTGTTATGCAGCAAGACTTGATTTCAGCTGCACGAACAATATTGCTGAGTACGAAGCCCTGCTTCTGGGCCTTCGGAAATTAAAGGCAATGGGAATCAGAAGGGCAATTCTTAAAACTGATTCCCAGGTGGTTTCGGGTCATGTTGACAAAAGTTGCAAGGCTAAAGATCCGAAGCTTGAAAAATATCTAGATACGGTCCGAAGGATCGAAGCATCCTTCGAAGGATTCTCTGTCAAGAATATTCCTCGAGGACAAAATGAGCATGCCGATTTGCTAGCTAAGTCTGCGGCACAGGGGCTGCCGTTACCTTCGGATGTGTTCTTCGAAACAATAAAGGCACCTTCAGTGGAGCTCCTTGAAAGAGCAGTCCTCAACATATCTCCTGTTTACAGCGAAGATTGGAGAACTGAAATAATCTCTTACCTTCAGGGTAAGTTCCTTTCAGATGACGAAGCTTACAATAAAAGAATAGAGGCAAGAGCTCGTCCGTATGTCATGATAGAAGGGGAATTATACAAACATGGAGTTTGCGCTCCGCTGCTCAAGTGCTTATCTAGAGCCGAAGGTATAGAGTTGATGAAAGAGATACATGCAGGCCTGTGTGGATCCCACATCGGATCCAGGCCATTACTTGGGAAAGTCTTCCGCCAAGGGTTTTATTGGCCGAAGGCAGCTTCGGATGCGGCGGAGTTAGTGCAAAAGTGCGAAGGTTGTCAGAAATGTGCAAGAGATCAAAAACAACCTTCGTCTTTGACACAGCTGATACAACCCATCTGGCCATTGCAAAGGTGGGGCCTTGACTTGTTGGGTCCATTACCACCGGCTCAAGGGAATCTAAAATATGTTATAGTGGCTGTGGAGTATTTTTCCAAGTGGATTGAGGCGAAGCCATTGGCCACAATAACTTCGGCCACTGTCCAAAAGTTTTTCTGGCAGAATATTGTCTGTCGCTTCGGGGTACCGAAGGCAATCACTGTAGATAATGGAACGCAGTTTGACTCCGAAGCTTTCAGAAATTTCTGTGATCAAATTGGAACGAAGATCCATTTTGCATCAGTCAGGCATCCGGAGTCAAATGGGCTCGTTGAAAGGGCCAACGGCATTATAATGACAGGAATAATGAAGTTAATCTTCAATCAACCCAGGGGAAAGTGGCCAGATCAGTTAATCAAAGTGGTGTGGAGCCACAATACAACAACATCAAGGTCTACAGGCTTTACCCCATTCAAATTATTATTCGGTGACGAAGCAATAACTCCGGAGGAAGCAAAAGCTGGATCAATAAGAGTAGTAGCTTCGGCAGAATCAGGTCCCGAAGATGCTTGCCTTGTGGAAAAGGATGCTTTAGAAGGGATCAGGCTTCAGGCCGTGGAGAATATCAATAAATATCAGGCTGAAACAGTTAAATGGCGAGATAGAAAAGTCCGGCTAAAAAATATTGAGCCGGGACACTTGGTGCTTCGGAGAGTGGCTAACCCAGATACAGTGGGTAAGCTACAGTTGAAATGGGAAGGACCATTCTTAGTAGTATCTTCGTCAAGGCCTGGATCGTACAGATTGAAGGACATGGATGGCAACGAAATTCCAAGGTCTTGGAATGCGGATGAGCTTCGGCGATACTATGTATAACATGATGTAATTTTTTATGTTTTTTCTTTTCTTTTTCATGGCACCCTTTTCCTTTCCGAAGGGGGAGAAAGGTTTTTAATGGGGCCATCATGTGTAATTTCCTTTTTTAGTCTTATAAGAGCAAAATCCCCCAAAAAATGTAAATGTAACAGCTGAGAACGCACCATCGAGTGCAGAAACTGAAAAAGAAAAAAGAGAAGAAGCTCCAAAGACGTTCCTAAGGGAATGCAGAGCTTATACTGCCTAAGTAAAAGGCGAAGAAACTCCAAAGACGTTCCTAAGGGAATGCAGAGTTTATACCGTCTAAGTAAAAGACGAAGAAGCTCCAAAGACGTTCCTAAGGGAATGCAGAGCTTATACCGCCTAAGTAAAAGGCGAAGAAACTCCAAAGACGTTCCTAAGGGAATGCAGAGTTTATACCGTCTAAGTAAAAGACGAGGAAGCTCCAAAGTCGTTCCTAAGGGAATGCAGAGCTGATGTGTGGTTGATTCTAAGGAAATAATGGTTGAGTGTGGCTTCGGTTATATGCTTTGGACATTCATTCGCACATTACATCATAGCATTTGCATTCATAAGCATTCATTCATAGCATTTGTGTTCCTAAGTGGTTGCTTCGGCAAAAGGAAGAAGTGGTCTTTTATGTTTCGGCATGTACAAAAAAGAAAAAGCTTCGGCAAGAGGAAGAAGCGGTCTTTTATGTTTCGTCATGTACAAAAAAGAAAAAGCTTCGGCAAGAGGAAGAAGCGGTCTTTTATGTTTCGTCATGTACAAAAAAGAAAAAGCTTCGGCAAGAGGAAGAAGCGGTCTTTTATGTTTCGTCATGTACAAAAAAGAAAAGCTTTGGCAAAAAGAAGAAATGGTCTTTTATGCTTCGTTGTGTCCGAAAAGAAGGGAAGGTGTTTTTTCGCCTTCGGCTCAAAATACTGATTTCGTCCACATCAAAGCGTCTCAATAAAAGGGTAAGAATATATTACAAGGTATGAACAAAGTTCCTTGAGAATAGATTAATTGTATTTACAAAAAGTTGTTACAAATTCTCCTGAGTTTTTTCTAGTCTACTCCTATTAATCTTCGTCAGGTTTCTGCTTCGGCGGCATATCCTTTAAGTATCACCTTCAGCTTCGTCATCCTACATGAATCAAGGTATCCCGAGTAAAAATCAAGTGTGAAGGAGAAGGTAAGTACAAAGTATGATTTCTTACTGGTTCAAGATGACTTCGAGCTTCGTCCCCAGCCTTCTCTCGCCCGCCTTTTGTCCATATCATTTTTATGAATCTATTTGAGATGCTCCGGGCGAGGTCAGGAATGTCGTCGAGAATTGATGGAGACAGGGCGAAGTTGGGCCTGTTGACAATCTTTCCATGCTCGCAGCCAGCCTTCAGGAATGCTGCAGCAGTACCCCGAGAAGCTACCCAGGCACAGAAGTCACCGTGCCCAGCTATAACTTCGTCAAGTTCTTCAATTTCAGCTTCGATATGATCGAAGGCTTTTGGTAAATCTTCATCCGAAGGGGTAAATTTCCCGCTGCTGGCTCCAACTGAGTAAAAGATTTTCTTTAGTTGTTGGATACAATTGTTGCTAAAATTCAAACATTTATCCTGAAGGCTTGTTAATGATTTCTTCAAATTTGAGTTGGCTTGGACTTCGGCTTCAAGTTTCGAATCAAGTTTTAGCTTCTCTTGTTCAAATTGTTTTGATTGGCAGAGAAGCTTCGAATTCAATTCTGCTACTTTGGCTTCAGTCTCTGCCAGCAAGCCTTCGGTTGATTGAAGTTCGAAGTCTTTCTTTTCAATAATAGCTGATTGTTCTTTTATCTTGCTCTCTAAATTTTCAATTATAGCTTCGTGCTTTTTATCTTCTAGATCTTGCTGCATCCTCAAAGCTTTGCTTAGAAGCATGCTCTGCAAATAAACAACCTTCGTTAAAGAATATTGCCATTATTAAAAAACAATAGAAGTTAGAGAGAAGGATGTTTACCTTGAAATTTGAATAAAATAAGCTGCCGACGATATGTTGTCGTCGGTAGCGGCTGATGTCTGTCTCTAGTTTCGGAAAACCGATACTCTTTGATAGAGTACCGATGACCTTAGCCCCAGCTGAGTCCCGGATGCAGCCCAGTTTTTCATCATCAATGCCTCCAAATAGAAGAGCTCCTGGCTTGTATCCGCAAGATTTGGCGTATTCCTTAAGCTCTTCTTTTTCGGCCTTCGACAGTTTTTGCCCGACTAAATTTTGAAATGAGTAGGCTTCGTCGTCCGAAGTGTCTTCGGCTATTTCTTTCCCTTTCCCAGGCACTGTGGCCATGGTTTCTTCAGCAGTGGTGGCAGCTTCTTCTGCAGCCATGTCTGTTAAAATTTTGTTGATGTCTTCAATAGTAGATTCTAAGTTTACATCTTCGGCTGTAGCGGCTTCGGTAGCCGCGACCTCCGAAGGTGCGACTTCGACATTTTCTGTGCCCTCAACAGCTGGTGTTTTCTGAATTGACGCCCTCGGTGGCGTCTTGTCAATAACTTCTGTTACGGCAATAATTCTTTGCCTTTTCGCTTTGGCTATCTTCGATTTTTCCGGCTCCGCCACCTTTTGAAAAAGCTTCGTCAGTCGAGGCCCTAATGGACTTAGCTTCGTGGGCATGGGTTCAGTCATTACCTTTAGAATTTCCTCCACGTCGCTAGTAGAAGGTGGTGTGGGGGTCCCCTCTTCTTCGGATAGTTTTCGCTTTGGAGTTGATATTTTTCTCTTGACAATTTTCTTCTTTTTTGGTGGTTGTTCTTCATCCTTGTTTAAAGCTTCGGCCGCTCTTTTTCTTCTCTGGCCCTCAGCACCCTTGTTCAGCTGCGCATAATCAGGATATTCGAAACCCAGTGCATCAAGCACTCGGTTCAGCCTTCGCTTCGGACGGGTGCCGAAGGCTGCTGTCATCAGTTGATCTTCTTTTTTCGAATAATTTCCAAGAATTTCATTACACATCACCTCAACTGTATCCAGCCACTCTTGGCAGGGCTTCTTAAAATATTTCTTGAATTTGAAGTGGTAAGGAAGCCGGACAAGATCCCCTTCCTTCTTCTCCCCCTTTAACTTTGGCATTTCCCATTTTTTCAGAGTAGGGAAGACTTTGAATGCTAAGAATTCTTGAACCAGATCCCTGGTACCAATATGCTCTGCAATGATTCTGAATTCATCCATTGCCCGTTGAGTTTGACCCTCTGGTGTCATGTTGCAGTGGGGTCGGGTTTCTCCGAAAGTTAGCTCGAGTGGACTTTGCACAAGCTTCTCCTTGTCCTCATCAACCTTGACATAGAACCATTCTGATTTCCAGCCTGCCGGCCATTTGCTTCGGTAGCTGATTACAGGAAACTTTGCGGTTTTCCGGTAGGCAAAATTGTAGCAACCGAAGTTTTCATGAAGTCCATCTTTTCTGGCCTTTGTTTGATAATGCAATTCATGAACTCGACAGAAACTGTCAGCAAAAGGCTCCACTGCTTGGCTTCGGAGGGCCCAAATATAAACGCTAAGCCTAACGATAGCGTTAGGAGTTAACTGATGAAGGTAGATGCCAAACCTCTTCAATATCTCCGCAACAATCTCGTGAACAGGGAATCTTAGCCCAGCCTTTAAAAAGCTTTTGAAGATGACAACCTCGTCCTTCTCTGGCTTCGGGGTGGTCTCTTCTCCCCCGAAGCGAAGTAGCTTCTTCTGATCTTCACTGAAAAAACCTGCTTTCACCATCTTGGCGAGATCAACCTTTGAAACAGTCGATTTTCCGAAGTCTAGGTGGCTGGGTTTGCTGGGCATGGCAATACGGTAGTCATCTTCGGAGTCGGTTTCTTCAATGTTCCCTTCTCCTTCGGCAGTTGTCGGGTTTGCTCCGGCAGCAGCCATTTCTTCCGTAGTCACCAGTCCGGAGCGCTGCATCGCTTCGGAGATGGGCACAGTCTCCGAAGCTTCAGTTTCGTCCCCCTCACGCTCAACCCTAGCTGTAGAGCGAACTCTGGCCATTTAATTATGAACTTGTGAAACTTTAATACTTTTTTCTCCGAAGCAGACTTCAAGATGGAGCTTCGTTCAAACCTGACAAACAAGCTTCGGTGATGGTTAAAAATTTTGGCAGCAAAACAGTGCAAATAGCAGTAAATGCTGTGGTAACTTCACACCTACTCGTCTGTTTATATAGTGCTGCAGGTAAGAAGGCGAAGCGGCAGGGTTTTTACACCAGGCGGGCAGTAACTTGTACTCGCTGCGCAGTGGACCGCAAAGACCAAACAGTGACTCTGCAAGGTGGGACCGACACGATCTCGGGAAATGAATCGTTTCTCGGCAACGAGCTCAGGGAAGGTGTTTTTTTTGGACCTTCGGCTTCCCGAAGCTTGAGAGGATTTTTTCACGGTTCAAGCTCGTTACGAAAAACGATCTAGCGCCGCGAAAGGGGCTACTGTTGGGCCCATGCTTCGTTGCGCCGAAGGTCTTGCGTGAAGAAGCAGCTTCGGCTGAAATCGTCCCCAGGAAATGGCCGAAGGTTCCTTTTTATAGAGCTTCGGCGTTGCAAACCGACATAAAGATAGAATGACCTTTTTATCCATAGAGGTCTAAGATAATGTTGTAAACTTTTGTAAAGGGCATAATTGTAATTCGTCACAGGCTGCGTCCTGTGTCTATAAATAGATGAACAGTACCCCCGTACTGTTCACGCGGACTTGGCATTTGCTTTTGCGTCACGCTTGTACTTTTTACCTTCTCTCAGGACCGAAGGTACATTTGTAATTTGAAATCATTTCTATTTTTCCATGTTAATAAAATAGAAATGATTCTATGATGATGCTTATATTATATTTCATGCTTTATATGAGTCCTTCGTCATTACTTATTATGTTTACGAAGGTATGTCTCTTATGACCTTCGTCCGAAACTCATTATTTCCCGAAGGGACATAATGCTTCGAAGGACGAAGGACTTTAACACTTAACACTTTTTATGTTGCCTTGTTCTTAACTCTTAGCATTTGAGAACAAGTCCCCAACACTGGTGGAGACCATTTCTTGGTCAAAAATCCGTAGGTGTTAGCCTTCGGTATTATTGAAAATGGTCGTTCATGGCTATTTTCGACAAAAATGGGGGTTGTGTGGCCATTGATCATCGACCAAACGCTCATACACCTCACCCCACATATGTTTCCTTGCCATAGATCACATTCTTGGATTTCTGGTGGAGACCATTTCTTGGTCTAAAATCCATAGGTGTTAGCCTCTAGTATTATTGAAAATGGTCGCTCATGACTATTTTCAAGGTCGCTCATGGCTATTTTCATAAAAAATTGGGGTTGTGTGGCCATTTATCATCGACTAGAGGCTCATAAACCTCGCTCCACATATGTTTCCTTGCCATAGATCACATTCTTGGATTTCTGGTGGAGACCATTTCTTGGTTAAAAACTCGTACGTGTTAGCCTTCGGTATTATTGAAAATGGTCGTTCATGGCTATTTTCGGCAAAATGGGGGTTGTGTGGCCATTCATTATCGACCAGAGGCTCGTACACCTCACCCCAGATATGTTTCCTTTCCATAGATCACATTCTTGGATTTCTGGTGGAGACCATTTCTTGGTCAAAAATCCGTACGTGTTAGCCTTTGGTATTTTTGAAAATGGTCATTCATGGCTATTTTCGACAAAAATGGGGGTTGTGTGGCCATTGATCTTCGACCAGAGGCTCATACACCTCACTACACATATGTTTCCTTGCCATAGATCACATTCTTGGATTTATGGTGGAGACCATTTCTTGGTCAAAAATCCGTAGGTGTTAGCCTTCAGTGTCATTGAAAATGGTCGTTCATGGCTATTTTCGACAAAAATTAGGGTTGTGTGGCCATTGATCGTCGACCAGAGGCTCATACACCTCACCCCACATATGTTTCCTTGCCATAGATCACATTCTTGGATTTCTGGTGGAGACCATTTCTTGGTCAAAAATCCGTAGGTGTTAGCCTTCGGTATTATTGAAAATGGTCGTTCATGGCTATTTTTGACAAAAATGGGGGTTGTGTGGCCATTGATCATCGACCAGACGCTCATACACCTCACCCCACATATGTTTCCTTGCCATAGATCACATTCTTGGATTCTGGTGGAGACCATTTCTTGGTCTAAAATCCGTAGGTGTTATCCTCTAGTATTATTGAAAATGGTCGCTCATGGCTATTTTCAAGGTCGCTCATGGCTATTTTCATAAAAAATGGGGGCTGTGTGGCCATTTATCATCGACTAGAGGCTCATAAACCTCACCCCACATATGTTTCCTTGCCATAGATTACATTCTTGGATTTCTGGTGGAAACCATTTCTTGGTTAAAAACTCGTGCGTGTTAGCCTTCGATATTATTGAAAATGGTCATTCATGGCTATTTTCGGCAAAATGGGGGTTGTGTGGCCATTGATCATCAACCAGAGGCTCGTACACCTCACCCCACATATGTTTCCTTGCCATAGATCACATTCTTGGATTTGTGGTGGAGCCCATTTCTTGGTCAAAAACTCGTACGTGTTAGCCTTCGGTATTATTGAAAATGGTCGTTCATGGCTATTTTCGGCAAAATGGGGGTTCTATGGCCATTGATCATCGACCAAAGGCTCGTACACCTCACCCCACGTATGTTTCCTTTCCATAGATCACATTCTTGGATTTCTGGTGGAGACCATTTCTTGGTCAAAAATCCGTAGGTGTTAGCCTTCGGTATTATTGTAAATGGTCGTTCATGGCTATTTTCGACAAAAATGGGGGTTGTGTGGCCATTGATCATCGACCAGAGGCTCATACACCTCACCCCACATATGTTTCCTTGCCATAGATCACATTCTTGGATTTCTGGTGGAGACCATTTCTTGGTCAAAAATCCGTAGGTGTTAGCCTCTAGTATTATTGAAAATGGTCGCTCATGGCTATTTTCAAGGTCGCTCATGGCTATTTTCATAAAAATGGGGGTTGTGTGGCCATTTATCATCGACTAGAGGATCATAAACCTCACCCCACATATGTTTCCTTGCCATAGATTACATTCTTGGATTTCTGGTGGAAACCATTTCTTGGTTAAAAACTCGTACGTGTTAGCCTTCGGTATTATTGAAAATGGTCATTCATGGCTATTTTCGGCAAAATGGGGGTTGTGTGGCCATTGATCATCGACCAGAGGCTCATACACCTCACCCCACATATGTTTCCTTGCCATAGATCACATTCTTGTATTTCTGGTGGAGACCATTTCTTGGTCAAAAATCTGTAGGTGTTAGCCTTCGGTATTATTGAAAATGGTCGTTCATGGCTATTTTCGACAAAAATGGGGGTTGTGTGGCCATTGATCATCGACTAGAGGCTCATACACCTCACCCCACATATGTTTCCTTGCCATAGATCACATTCTTGGATTTCTGGTGGAGACCATTTCTTGGTCAAAAATCCGTAGGTGTTAGCCTTCGGTATTATTGAAAATGGTCGTTCATGGCTATTTTCGACAAAAATGGGGGTGTGTGGCCATTGATCATCGACCAGATGCTCATACACCTCACCCCACATATGTTTCCTTGCCATAGATCACATTCTTGGATTTCTGGTGGAGACCATTTCTTGGTCTAAAATCCGTAGGTCTTAGCCTCTAGTATTATTGAAAATGGTCGCTCATGGCTATTTTCATAAAAAATGGGGGTTGTGTGGCCATTTATCATCACCTAGAGGCTCATAAACCTCACCCCACATATGTTTCCTTGCCATAGATCACATTCTTGGATTTCTGGTGGAGACCATTTCTTGGTTAAAAACTCGTACGTGTTAGCCTTCGGTGTTATTGAAAATGGTCGTTCATGGCTATTTTCGGCAAAATGGGGGTTGTGTGGCCATTGATCATCGACCAGAGGATCATACACCTCACCCCACATATGTTTCCTTGCCATAGATCACATTCTTGGATTCCTGGTGGAGACCATTTCTTGGTCAAAAATCCATACGTGTTAGCCTTTGGTATTTTTGAAAATGGTCATTCATGGCTATTTTCGACAAAAATGGGGGTTGTCTGGCCATTGATCATCGACTAGAGGCTCATACACCTCACCCCACATATGTTTCCTTGCCATAGATCACATTCTTGGATTTCTGGTGGAGACCATTTCTTGGTCAAAAATCCGTAGGTGTTAGCCTTCGGTATTATTGAAAATGGTCGTTCATGGCTATTTTCGACAAAATGGGGGTTGTGTGGCCATTGATCATCGACCAGACGCTCATACACCTCACCCCACATTTGTTTCCTTGCCATAGATCACATTCTTGGATTTCTGGTGGAGACCATTTCTTGGTCTAAAATCCGTAGGTGTTAGCCTCTAGTATTATTGAAAATGGTCGCTCATGGCTATTTTCAAGGTCGCTCATGGCTATTTTCATAAAAAATGGGGGTTGTGTGGCCATTTATCATCGACTAGAGGCTCATAAACCTCACCCCACATATGTTTCCTTGCCATAGATTACATTCTTGGATTTCTGGTGGAAACCATTTCTTGGTTAAAAACGCGTACGTGTTAGCCTTCGGTATTATTGAAAATGGTCATTCATGGCTATTTTCGGCAAAATGGGGGTTGTGTGGCCATTGATCGTCGACCAGAGGCTCATACACCTCACCCCACATATGTTTCCTTGTCGTAGATCACATTCTTGGATTTCTGGTGGAGACAATTTCTTGGTCAAAAAACCGTAGGTGTTAGCCTTCGATATTATTGAAAATGGTCGTTCATGACTATTTTCGACAAAAATGGGGGTTGTGTGGCCATTGATCATCGACCAGAGGCTCATACACCTCACCCCACATATGTTTCCTTGCCATAGATCACATTCTTGGATTTCTGGTGGAGACCATTTCTTGGTCAAAAACTCGTACGTGTTAGCCTTCGGTATTATTGAAAATGGTCGTTCATGGCTATTTTCGGCAAAATGGGGGTTCTGTGGCCATTGATCATCGACCAGAGGCTCGTACACCTCACCCCACATATGTTTCCTTGCCATAGATCACATTCTTGGATTTCTGGTGGAGACCATTTCTTGGTCAAAAATCCGTAGGTGTTAGCCTTCGGTATTATTGAAAATGGTCGTTCATGGCTATTTTCGGCAAAATGGGGGTTCTGTGGCCATTGATCATCGACCAGAGGCTCGTACACCTCACCCCACATATGTTTCCTTGCCATAGATCACATTCTTGGATTTCTGGTGGAGACCATTTCTTGGTCAAAAATCTGTAGGTGTTAGCCTTCGGTATTATTGAAAATGGTCGTTCATGGCTATTTTCGACAAAAATGGGGGTTGTGTGGCCATTGATCATCGACCAGAGGCTCATACACCTCACCCCACATATGTTTCCTCGCCATAGATCACATTCTTGGATTTCTGGTGGAGACCATTTCTTGGTCAAAAATCCGTAGGTCTTAGCCTCTAATATTATTGAAAATGGTCGCTCATGGCTATTTTCGGCAAAATGGGGGTTCTGTGACCATTGATCGTCGACCAGAGGCTCATACACCTCACCCCACATATGTTTTCTTGTCGTAGATCACATTCTTGGATTTCTGGTGGAGACCATTTCTTGGTCAAAAATCCGTAGGTGTTAGCCTTCGATATTATTGAAAATGGTCGTTCATGGCTATTTACGACAAAAATGGGGGTTGTGTGGCCATTGATCATCGACCAAAGGCTCATACACCTCACCCCACATATGTTTCCTTGCCATAGATCACATTCTTGGATTTCTGGTGGAGACCATTTCTTGGTCAAAAATCTGTAGGTGTTAGCCTTCGGTATTATTGAAAATGGTCGTTCATGGCTATTTTCGAGAAAAATGGGGGTTGTGTGGCCATTGATCATCGACCAGACGCTCATACACCTCACCCCACATATGTTTCCTTGCCATAGATCACATTCTTGGATTTCTGGTGGAGACCATTTCTTGGTCTAAAATCCGTAGGTGTTAGCCTCTAGTATTATTGAAAATGGTCGCTCATGGCTATTTTCAAGGTCGCTCATGGCTATTTTCATAAAAAATGGGGGTTGTGTGGCCATTTTCATCGACTAGAGGTTCATAAACCTCACCCCACATATGTTTCCTTGCCATAGATCATATTCTTGGATTATTGGTGGAGACCATTTCTTGGTCAAAAATCCGTACGTGTTAGCCTTTGGTATTTTTGAAAATGGTCGTTCATGGCTTGGTCGATGATCAATGTCCACACAACCCCCATTTTTTATGAAAATAGCCATGAGCGACCATTTTCAATAATACTAGAGGCTAAGACCTACGAATTTTTGACCAAGAAATGGTCTCCACCAGAAATCCAAGAATGTGATCTATGGCAAGGAAACATATGTGGGGTGAGGTGTATGAGCCTCTCGTCGATGATCAATGGCCACACAACTCCCATTTTTGTCGAAAATAGCCATGAATGACCTTTTACAATAATACCGAAGGCTAACACCTACGGATTTTTGACCAAGAAATGGTCTCCACTAGAAATCCAAGAATGTGATCTATGGCAAGGAAACATATGTGGGGTGAGGTGTATGAGCCTATGGTCGATGATCAATGGCCACACAACCCCCATTTTTGTCGAAAATAGCCATGAACGACCATTTTCAATAATATCGAAGGCTAACACCTACGGATTTTTGACCAAGAAATGGTCTCCACCAGAAATCCAAGAATGTGATCTACGACAAGGAAACATATGTGGGGTGAGGTGTATGAGCCTCTGGTCGACGATCAATGGCCACACAACCCCCATTTTGCCGAAAATAGCCATGAATGACCATTTTCAATAATACCGAAGGCTAACACGTACGAGTTTTTAACCAAGAAATGGTTTCCACCAGAAATCCAAGAATGTAATCTATGGCAAGGAAACATATGTGGGGTGAGGTTTATGAGCCTCTAGTCGATGATAAATGGCCACACAACCCCCATTTTTATGAAAATAGCCATGAGCGACCTTGAAAATAGCCATGAGCGACCATTTTCAATAATACTAGAGGCTAACACCTACGGATTTTAGACCAAGAAATGGTCTCCACCAGAAATCCAAGAATGTGATCTATGGCAAGGAAACATATGTGGGGTGAGGTGTATGAGCGTCTGGTCGATGATCAATGGCCACACAACACCCATTTTTGTCGAAAATAGCCATGAACGACCATTTTCAATAATACCGAAGGCTAACACCTACGGATTTTTGACCAAGAAATGGTCTCCACCAGAAATCCAAGAATGTGATCTATGGCAAGGAAACATATGTGGGGTGAGATTTATGAGCCTCTAGTCGATGATAAATGGCCACACAACCCCCATTTTTTTATGAAAATAGCCATGAGCGACCATTTTCAATAATATTAGAGGCTAAGACCTACGGATTTTTTACCAAGAAATGGTCTCCACCAGAAATCCAAGAATGTGATCTATGGCAAGGAAACATATGTGGGGTGAGGTGTATGAGCCTCTGGTCGATGATCAATGGCCACACAACCCCCATTTTTGTCGAAAATAGCCATGAACGACCATTTTCAATAATATCGAAGGCTAACACCTTCGGATTTTTGACCAAGAAATGGTCTCCACCAGAAATCCAAGAATGTGATCTATGGCAAGGAAACATATGTGGGGTGAGGTGTACGAGCCTCTGGTCGATGATCAATGGCCACACAACCCCCAATTTTATGAAAATAGCCATGAGAGACCATTTTCAATAATACTAGAGGCTAAGACCTACGGATTTTTGACCAAGAAATGGTCTCCACCAGAAATCCAAGAATGTGATCTATGGCAAGGAAACATATGTGGGGTGAGGTGTATGAGCCTCTAGTCGATGATCAATGGCCACACAACCCCCATTTTTGTCGAAAATAGCCATGAATGACCATTTTCAAAAATACGAAAGGCTAACACGTACGGATTTTTGACCAAGAAATGGTCTCCACCAGAAATCCAAGAATGTGATCTATGGCAAGGAAACATATGTGGGGTGAGGTGTATGAGCCTCTGGTCGATGATCAATTGCCACACAACCCCCATTTTGTCGAAAATAGCCATGAACGACCATTTTCAATAATACCGAAGGCTAACACCTACGGATTTTTGACCAAGAAATGGTCTCCACCAGAAATCCAAGAATGTGATCTACGACAAGGAAACATATGTGGGGTGAGGTGTATGAGCCTCTGGTCGACGATCAATGGCCACACAACCCCCATTTTGCCGAAAATAGCCATGAATGACCATTTTCAATAATACCGAAGGCTAACACGTACGAGTTTTTAACCAAGAAATGGTTTCCACCAGAAATCCAAGAATGTAATCTATGGCAAGGAAACATATGTGGGGTGAGGTCTATGAGCCTCTAGTCGATGATAAATGGCCACACAACCCCCATTTTTTATGAAAATAGCCATGAGCGACCTTGAAAATAGCCATGAGCGACCATTTTCAATAATACTAGAGGCTAACACCTACGGATTTTAGACCAAGAAATGGTCTCTACCAGAAATCCTAGAATGTGATCTATTGCAAGGAAACATATGGGGGGTGAGGTGGACGAGCCTCTGGTCGATGATCAATGGCCACACAACCCCCATTTTTGTCGAAAATAGCCATGAACGATCATTTACAATAATACCGAAGGCTAACACCTACGGATTTTTGACCAAGAAATGGTCTCCACCAGAAATCCAAGAATGTGATCTATGGCAAGGAAACATATGTGGGGTGAGGTTTATGAGCCTCTAGTCGATGATAAATGGCCACACAACCCCCATTTTTTATGAAAATAGCCATGAGCGACCTTGAAAATAGCCATGAGCGACCATTTTCAATAATACTAGAGGCTAACACCTACGGATTTTAGACCAAGAAATGGTCTCCACCAGAAATCCAAGAATGTGATCTATGGCAAGGAAACATATGTGGGGTGAGGTGTATGAGCGTCTGGTCGATGATCAATGGCCACACAACCCCCATTTTTGTCGTAAATAGCCATGAACGACCATTTTCAATAATACCGAAGGCTAACACCTACGGATTTTTGACCAAGAAATGGTCTCCACCAGAAATCCAAGAATGTGATCTATGGCAAGGAAACATATGTGGGGTGAGGTGTATGAGCCTCTGGTCGATGATCATTGGCCACACAACCCCCATTTTTGTCGAAAATAGCCATGAACGACCATTTTCAATAATATCGAAGGCTAACACCTACGGATTTTTGACCAAGAAATGGTCTCCACCAGAAATCCAAGAATGTGATCTACGACAAGGAAACATATGTGGGGTGAGGTGTATGAGCCTCTGGTCGACGATCAATGGCCACACAACCACCATTTTTACCGAAAATAGCCATGAATGACCATTTTCAATAATATCGAAGGCTAACACCTACGGATTTTTGACCAAGAAATGGTCTCCACCAGAAATCGAAGAATGTGATTTACGACAAGGAAACATATGTGGGGTGAGGTGTATGAGCCTCTGGTCGACGATCAATGGCCACACAACCCCCATTTTGCCGAAAATAACCATGAATGACCATTTTCAATAATACCGAAGGCTAACACGTACGAGTTTTTAACCAAGAAATGGTTTCCACCAGAAATCCAAGAATGTAATCTATGGCAAGGAAACATATGTGGGGTGAGGTGTATGAGCCTCTAGTCGATGATAAATGGCCACACAACCCCCATTTTTTATGAAAATAGCCATGAGCGACCTTGAAAATAGCCATGAGCGACCATTTTCAATAATATTAGAGGCTAACACCTACAGATTTTGGACCAAGAAAAGGTCTCCACCAGAAATCCAAGAATGTGATCTATGGCAAGGAAACATATGTGGGGTGAGGTGTATGAGCGTCTGGTCGATGATCAATGGCCACACAACCCCCATTTTTGTCGAAAATAGCCATGAACGACCATTTTCAATAATACCGAAGGCTAACACCTACGGATTTTTGACCAAGAAATGGTCTCCACCAGAAATCCAAGAATGTGATCTATGGCAAGGAAACATATGTGGGGTGAGGTGTATGAGCCTCTAGTCGATGATCAATGGCCACACAACCCCCATTTTTGTCGAAAATAGCCATGAATGACCATTTTCAAAAATACCAAAGGATAACACGTACGGATTTTTGACCAAGAAATGGTCTCCACCAGAAATCCAAGAATGTGATCTATAGCAAGGAAACATATGTGGGGTGAGGTGTACGAGCCTCTGGTCGATGATCAATGGCCACACAACCCCCATTTTTGTCGAAAATAGCCATGAATGACCATTTTCAATAATACCGAAGGCTAACACGTACGAGTTTTTAACCAAGAAATGGTTTCCACCAGAAATCCAAGAATGTAATCTATGGCAAGGAAACATATGTGGGGTGAGGTGTATGAGCCTCTGGTCGATGATCAATGGCCACACAGCCCCCATTTTTTATGAAAATAGCCATGAGCGACCATTTTCAATAATACTAGAGGCTAAGACCTACGGATTTTTAACCAAGAAATGGTCTCCACCAGAAATCCAAGAATGTGATCTACGACAAGGAAACATATGTGGGGTGAGGCGTATGAGCGTCTGGTCGACGATCAATGGCCACACAACCCCCATTTTTGTCGAAAATAGCCATGAACGACCATTTTCAATAATACCAAAGGCTAACACCTACGGATTTTTGACCAAGAAATGGTCGGGGTGAGGTTTACGAGCCTCTGGTCGATGATCAATGGCCACACAACCCCCATTTTTTATGAAAATAGCCATGAGCGACCTTGAAAATAGCCATGAGCGACCATTTTCAATAATACTAGAGGCTAACACCTACGGATTTTAGACCAAGAAATGGTTTCCACCAGAAATCCAAGAATGTGATCTATGGCAAGGAAACATATGTGGGGTGAGGTGTATGAGCCTCTGGTCGACGATCAATGGCCACACAACCCCCATTTTGCCGAAAATAGCCATGAATGACCATTTTCAATAATACCGAAGGCTAACACCTACGGATTTTTGACCAAGAAATGGTCTCCACCAGAAATCCAAGAATGTGATCTATGGCAAGGAAACATATGTGGGGTGAGGTGTATGAGCCTCTGGTCGACGATCAATGGCCACACAACCCTAATTTTTGTCGAAAATAGCCATGAACGACCATTTTCAATGACACTGAAGGCTAACACCTACGGATTTTTGACCAAGAAATGGTCTCCACCATAAATCCAAGAATGTGATCTATGGCAAGGAAACATATGTGTAGTGAGGTGTATGAGCCTCTGGTCGAAGATCAATGGCCACACAACCCCCATTTTTGTCGAAAATAGCCATGAATGACCATTTTCAAAAATACCAAAGGCTAACACATTCGGATTTTTGCCCAAGAAATGGTCTCCACCAGAAATCCAAGAATGTGATCTATGGCAAGGAAACATATGTGGGGTGAGGTGTACGAGCCTCTGGTCGATGATCAATTGCCATAGAACCCCCATTTTACCGAAAATAGCCATGAACGACCATTTTCAATAATACCGAAGGCTAACACCTACGGATTTTTGACCAAGAAATGGTCTCCACCATAAATCCAAGAATGTAATCTATGGCAAGGAAACATATGTGGGGTGAGGTGTATGAGCGTCTGGTCGACGATCAATGGCCACACAACCCCCATTTTTGTCGAAAATAGCCATGAACGACCATTTTCAATAATACCGAAGGCTAACACCTACGGATTTTTGACCAAGAAATGGTCTCCACCATAAATCCAAGAATGTGATCTATGGCAAGGAAACATATGTGGGGTGAGGTGTATGAGCGTCTGGTCGATGATCAATGGCCACACAACCCCCATTTTTGTCGAAAATAGCCATGAACGACTATTTTCAATAATATCGAAGGCTAACACGTACGAATTTTTAACCAAGAAATGGTTTCCACCAGAAATCCAAGAATGTAATCTATGGCAAAGAAACATATGTGGGGTGAGGTTTATGAGCCTCTGGTCGATGATAAATGGACACACAACCCCAATTTTTTATGAAAATAGCCATGAGCGACCTTGAAAATAGCCATGAGCGACCATTTTCAATAATACTAGAGGCTAACACCTACGATTTTAGACCAAGAAATGGTCTCCACCAGAAATCCAAGAATGTGATCTATGGCAAGGAAACATATGTGGGGTGAGGTGTATGAGCGTCTGGTCGATGATCAATGGCCACAGAACCCCCATTTTGCCGAAAATAGCCAATGAACGACCATTTTCAATAATACCGAAGGCTAACACGTACGGATTTTTGACCAAGAAATGGTCTCCACCAGAAATCCAAGAATGTGATCTATGGCAAGGAAACATATGTGGGGTGAGGTGTATGAGCCTCTGGTCGATGATCAATGGCCACACAACCCCCATTTTTGTCGAAAATAGCCATGAACGACCATTTTCAATAATATCGAAGGCTAACTGGGGGTTGTGTGGCCATTGATCGTCGACCAGAGGCTCATACACCTCACCCCACATATGTTTCCTTGTCGTAGATCACATTCTTGGATTTCTGGTGGAGACCATTTCTTGGTCAAAAATCCGTAGGTGTTAGCCTTCGATATTATTGAAAATGGTCGATCATGGCTATTTTCGACAAAAATGGGGGTTGTGTGGCCATTGATCATCGACCAGAGGCTCATACACCTCACCCCACATATGTTTCCTTGCCATAGATCACATTCTTGGATTTCTGGTGGAGACCATTTCTTGGTCAAAAATCCGTAGGTGTTAGCCTTCGGTATTATTGAAAATGGTCGTTCATGGCTATTTTCGACAAAAATGGGGGTTGTGTGGCCATTGATCATCGACCAGACGCTCATACACCTCACCCCACATATGTTTCCTTGCCATAGATCACATTCTTCGATTTCTGGTGGAGACCATTTCTTGGTCTAAAATCCGTAGGTGTTAGCCTCTAGTATTATTGAAAATGGTCGTTCATGGCTATTTTCGACAAAAATTAGGGTTGTGTGGCCATTGATCATCGACCAGAGGCTCATACACCTCACCCCACATATGTTTCCTTGCCATAGATCACATTCTTGGATTTCTGGTGGAAACCATTTCTTGGTTAAAAACTCGTACGTGTTAGCCTTCGGTATTATTGAAAATGGTCATTCATGGCTATTTTCGGCAAAATGGGGGTTGTGTGGCCATTGATCGTCGACCAGAGGCTCATACACCTCACCCCACATATGTTTCCTTGTCGTAGATCACATTCTTGGATTTCTGGTGGAGACCATTTCTTGGTCAAAAATCCGTAGGTGTTAGCCTTCGATATTATTGAAAATGGTCGTTCATGGCTATTTTCGACAAAAATGGGGGTTGTGTGGCCATTGATCATCGACCAGACGCTCATACACCTCACCCCACATATGTTTCCTTGCCATAGATCACATTCTTGGATTTCTGGTGGAGACCATTTCTTGGTCAAAAATCTGTACGTGTTAGCCTTTGGTATTTTTGAAAATGGTCATTCATGGCTATTTTCGACAAAAATGGGGGTTGTGTGGCCATTGTTCATCGACTAGAGGCTCATACACCTCACCCCACATATGTTTCCTTGCCATAGATCACATTCTTGGATTTCTGGTGGAGACCATTTCTTGGTCAAAAATCCGTAGGTGTTAGCCTTCGGTATTATTGAAAATGGTCGTTCATGGCTATTTTCGGCAAAATGGGGGTTGTGTGGCCATTGATCGTCGACCAGAGGCTCATACACCTCACCCCACATATGTTTCCTTGTCGTAGATCACATTCTTGGATTTCTGGTGGAGACCATTTCTTGGTCAAAAATCCGTAGTTGTTAGCCTTCGGTATTATTGAAAATGGTCGTTCATGGCTATTTTCGACAAAAATGGGGGTTGTGTGGCCATTGATCATCGACCAGACGCTCATACACCTCACCCCACATATGTTTCCTTGCCATAGATCGCATTCTTGGATTTCTGGTGGAGACCATTTCTTGGTCAAAAATCCGTACGTGTTACCCTTCGGTATGATTGAAAATGGAGGTTGTGTGACCATTGATCATCGACCAGAGGCTCATACACCTCACCCCACATATGTTTCCTTGTCGTAGATCACATTCTTGGATTTCTGGTGGAGACCATTTCTTGGTAAAAAATCCGTAGGTGTTAGCCTTCGATATTATTGAAAATAGTCGTTCATGGCTATTTTCGACAAAAATGGGGGTTGTGTGGCCATTGATCATCGACCAGAGGCTCATACACCTCACCCCACATATGTTTCCTTGCCATAGATCACATTCTTGGATTTCTGGTGGAGACCATTTCTTGGTCAAAAATCCGTAGGTGTTAGCCTTCGGTATTATTGAAAATGGTCGTTCATGGCTATTTTCGACAAAAATGGGGGTTGTGTGGCCATTGATCATCGACCAGACGCTCATACACCTCACTACACATATGTTTCCTTGCCATAGATCACATTCTTGGATTTATGGTGGAGACCATTTCTTGGTCAAAAATCCGTAGGTGTTAGCCTTCGGTATTATTGAAAATGGTCGTTCATGGCTATTTTCGACAAAATGGGTGTTGTGTGGCAATTGATCATCGACCAGAGGCTCATTCACCTCACCCCACATATGTTTCCTTGCCATAGATCACATTCTTGGATTTCTGGTGGAGACCATTTCTTGGGCAAAAATCCGAATGTGTTAGCCTTTGGTATTTTTGAAAATGGTCATTCATGGCTATTTTCGACAAAAATGGGGGTTGTGTGGCCATTGATCTTCGACCAGAGGCTCATACACCTCACTACACATATGTTTCCTTGCCATAGATCACATTCTTGGATTTATGGTGGAGACCATTTCTTGGTCAAAAATCCGTAGGTGTTAGCCTTCAGTGTCATTGAAAATGGTCGTTCATGGCTATTTTCGACAAAAATTAGGGTTGTGTGGCCATTGATCGTCGACCAGAGGCTCATACACCTCACCCCACATATGTTTCCTTGCCATAGATCACATTCTTGGATTTCTGGTGGAGACCATTTCTTGGTCAAAAATCCGTAGGTGTTAGCCTTCGGTATTATTGAAAATTGACATTCATGGCTATTTTCGGCAAAATGGGGGTTGTGTGGCCATTGATCGTCGACCAGAGGCTCATACACCTCACCCCACATATGTTTCCTTGCCATAGATCACATTCTTGGATTTCTGGTGGAAACCATTTCTTGGTCTAAAATCCGTAGGTGTTAGCCTCTAGTATTATTGAAAATGGTCGCTCATGGCTATTTTCAAGGTCGCTCATGGCTATTTTCATAAAAAATGGGGGTTGTGTGGCCATTGATCATCGACCAGAGGCTCGTAAACCTCACCCCGACCATTTCTTGGTCAAAAATCCGTAGGTGTTAGCCTTTGGTATTATTGAAAATGGTCGTTCATGGCTATTTTCGACAAAAATGGGGGTTGTGTGGCCATTGATCGTCGACCAGACGCTCATACACCTCACCCCACATATGTTTCCTTGTCGTAGATCACATTCTTGGATTTCTAGTGGAGACCATTTCTTGGTTAAAAATCCGTAGGTCTTAGCCTCTAGTATTATTGAAAATGGTCGCTCATGGCTATTTTCATAAAAAATGGGGGCTGTGTGGCCATTGATCATCGACCAGAGGCTCATACACCTCACCCCACATATGTTTCCTTGCCATAGATTACATTCTTGGATTTCTGGTGGAAACCATTTCTTGGTTAAAAACTCGTAAGTGTTAGCCTTCGGTATTATTGAAAATGGTCATTCATGGCTATTTTCGACATAAATGGGGGTTGTGTGGCCATTGATCATCGACCAGAGGCTCGTACACCTCACCCCACATATGTTTCCTTGCCATAGATCACATTCTTGGATTTCTGGTGGAGACCATTTCTTGGTCAAAAATCTGTACGTGTTAGCCTTTGGTATTTTTGAAAATGGTCATTCATGGCTATTTTCGACAAAAATGGGGGTTGTGTGGCCATTGATCATCGACTAGAGGCTCATACACCTCACCCCACATATGTTTGCTTGCCATAGATCACATTCTTGGATTTCTGGTGGAGACCATTTCTTGGTCAAAAATCCGTAGGTGTTAGCCTTCGGTATTATTGAAAATGGTCGTTCATGGCTATTTTCGACAAAAATGGGGGTTGTGTGGCCATTGATCATCGACCAGACGCTCATACACCTCACCCCACATATGTTTCCTTGCCATAGATCACATTCTTGGATTTCTAGTGGAGACCTTTTCTTGGTCCAAAATCCGTAGGTGTTAGCCTCTAGTGTTATTGAAAATGGTCGCTCATGGCTATTTTCAAGGTCGCTCATGGCTATTTTCATAAAAAATGGGGGTTGTGTGGCCATTTATCATCGACTAGAGGCTCATACACCTCACCCCACATATGTTTCCTTGCCATAGATTACATTCTTGGATTTCTGGTGGAAACCATTTCTTGGTTAAAAACTCGTACGTGTTAGCCTTCGGTATTATTGAAAATGGTCATTCATGGCTATTTTCGGCAAAATGGGGGGTTGTGTGGCCATTGATCGTCGACCAGAGGCTCATACACCTCATCCCACATATGTTTCCTTGTCGTAGATCACATTCTTGGATTTCTGGTGGACACCATTTCTTGGTCGAAAAATCCGTAGGTGTTAGCCTTCGATATTATTGAAAATGGTCATTCATGGCTATTTTCGGCAAAATGGGGGTTGTGTGGCCATTGATCGTCGACCAGAGGCTCATACACCTCACCCCACATATGTTTCCTTGTCGTAGATCACATTCTTGGATTTCTGGTGGAGACCATTTCTTGGTCAAAAATCCGTAGGTGTTAGCCTTCGATATTATTGAAAATGGTCGTTCATGGCTATTTTCGACAAAAATGGGTGTTGTGTGGCCAATGATCATCGACCAGAGGCTCATACACCTCACCCCACATATGTTTCCTTGCCATAGATCACATTCTTGGATTTCTGGTGGAGACCATTTCTTGGTCAAAAATCCTTAGGTGTTAGCCTTCGGTATTATTGAAAATGGTCGTTCATGGCTATTTTCGACAAAAATGGGGGTTGTGTGGCCATTGATCATCGACCAGACGCTCATACACCTCACCCCACATATGTTTCCTTGCCATAGATCACATTATTGGATTTCTGGTGGAGACCATTTCTTGGTCTAAAATCCGTAGGTGTTAGCCTCTAGTATTATTGAAAATGGTCGCTCATGGCTATTTTCAAGGTCGCTCATGGCTATTTTCATAAAAAATGGGGGTTGTGTGGCCATTTATCATCGACTAGAGGCTCATAAACCTCACCCCACATATGTTTCCTTGCCATAGATCACATTCTTGGATTTCTGGTGGAGACCATTTCTTGGTCAAAAATCCGTAGGTGTTAGCCTTCGGTATTATTGTAAATGATCGTTCATGGCTATTTTCGACAAAAATGGGGGTTGTGTGGCCATTGATCATCGACCAGAGGCTCGTCCACCTCACCCCGCATATGTTTCCTTGCAATAGATCACATTCTAGGATTTCTGGTGGAGACCATTTCTTGGTCTAAAATCCGTAGGTGTTAGCCTCTAGTATTATTGAAAATGGTCGCTCATGGC